>NC_079313.1:49855073-50037573 GCF_029931775.1 Euleptes europaea | reverse complement strand
GTGGTATTCTTTCTAACTGATTCGAACTTCGATACCATGCCATATGCAGCTAGGACACTAGCCGCAGCATCAGATGCCAGAAGGGCATCCATGTTTTTTTGAGAGTGGTATCCTTCCAGCTGATTCTACCTTAGATACCATGTCATCCATGTTTTCGAGAGTGGTATTCTTTCTAGCTGATTCCTCCTTAGATAACATGTCATATGCAGCTAGAACACTAGTCACAGCCTCAGCTGCCAGAAAGGCTCTCTGGGTACGCCCCTGGCAAGCGGAGTATATAGATCAAAATTGGTTATTATGGGCTTCCTGTATCAGGGAAAGACCTTGCTTGGAGACAATTTGGTCCCCATATCAGTGGAGACAAAAGACAAGTTTCTACGCAAGGAATCCAAGGGATCACTCCCTCTATGTCCTTTCGTGCATACCACATACTTCAAAGATACAGACCTGATCAACCTAGAAACCACCGGAACCAGAATCGCAGCTCCTTTAGTAAAGGAGGACGATTCAATAAATCTCCAAAATCCTCCACCTTCCAGGGCATTAAAGGGGATAAACCCAACCGCCCAACCAAACAGTGACGCCAGCCACCAGTCAGTGGAAGGCAGGCTCAGCCTATTACACCGTCAGTGGTCACCTCCCAACCAGGCCTCTGGGTCACAAACATTATCTCACAAGGCTATCAGATAGAGTTTTTCTTACACTCCTTCACATCGACTAGTAATATCTCCAACATTCCCCCCCCCAAAAAAAATCCATAGAACTTCAGAGGCCTCTTAGACATCAAGGCGATGGAGCCAGTCTCACCATTAGAGCATACATTTGGGAGTCTATTCAGTATTCTTTACTGTTCCCAACAAAGGCGGCGGATGGAAAGCCATCCTAGACCTCAAGTTTCTGAACAGATTATCCCATTAAAGCGCTTCAGGATGGAGACACTAAAGTCAGTCACACAGGTCCTCAGGGAAAAGCATTTTCTTACATTCTAATACACCCGGCACATTGTTGTTTCCTTCGGTTCCCGTACAAGGGACACCTCTTCCAATTCAGGGCCTTACGATTCGGGTTATCATAGCCCCTCCTCGAGTATTCACCAAAATTCTGGACACACCAGTCACATCTCTGCGCAAGGAGGGCGTGAGAATGCACCCTTCTCAGACGACATTCTGATTTGCGCAAGCTCAAACTAGCAGAGCATAGATCATTCAGAGAGAGTTCTGAAGAGGTTAACAGAACACGGGTTATAATCAACTTCAGAAAGACCCACTTAGTTCCATCCCAATGATTGAGAGAGATGGAGGATGGACATAGACACACTGACAAACTCCTTATACCTTCCAGTGGACAAAAATCCACAACATTTCATCTCTAGCAAAGAAAGCGATTAATTCCCGGTCGCCTTCTCTAATGTCCCTGACCAAACTGAAGGGTCACATGTCTGCATGCATTCCCGCAGTTCAAGGGGCACGCTTACGAGCAAGACCTCTTCAATGGTTCTTAAGGCCGTACCAAAGAGACATACCAAGGAAGAAGTGACAGAAATCTCATCCTGACCGAGGAAGTCAGATCAAGACTAGTATGATGGTTTCAGTCTCAGAATTTGACGAAAGGAAGTTGGTATCTCTGTCCAACACCAATTCAAATCTTCATGGACGTGTGTCTATCAGGTTGGGAAGCCACACTCAAGGGACAATGGCTCAAGCAGCATGGACCATCAAGAACAGAATCTTCACATCAGTGCCCTAGAAATCAGGACGATCCTCAGAAGCGACTACATTTTTCCTTGGGCCGAGTCCAACCTCTCATCAAAATCAGCGGAACATATTCAGGGCACAGTCAACATACAAGCAGACTGGCTCAGCAGACAGGACATCAGCGAGGCAGAATGGTCTCTACATCCAGAGGTCTTTCAACTTATTACTCAGAGATTCGGCACGCCACAGATTCATCTGTTTGCATCCAGCATCATCCACCAGCTGCCAAGGTACTATTCCATGTACCGTCAACAGGGGGCGGAACAAATGGACCTCTTAATGTCACCAGGGCCACACGACCTACTGTACGGGTTTCCCCCCTCCCTCCAAGGGTATTGAGAAAGGTACGACTTCAAAAAGCATCAGTCAGATTCATAGCTCCATATTGGCTGCGACGACCGTGGTTCCCATCTATAATTCAGATGTCCATACAGAACCATTGGAGACTTCCAGACAGACAAGATCTCCCTCTACAAGACCCAATATGCCATCCCAATCCAGGGTGGTACAAACTGACCGCATGGGCACTGAAAGGAGATGACTTATAGCCCTAGGTTATAGCCCGGTGGCCATCACTACCATATTGACAACAAGGAAGCCATCAGGAGGGACAGAGCTTAGGGCTAGCTACCTGCACTCTACAAAGGCAACTGGCATCTATAGCTACCATAGTACCCAAGGTATCTGGATACCTCTTAACCAAACACCATCACATAAAAGCCTTTTTAAGGGGTGTCAGTTATTTAGCTCCTCTTCTTAGACACAGGTTCACAACTAGAGCCTGCACTCAGCTTTGACAGCACTCACACAACTACCATTCGAACCAATCACTGAGATAGGACAAAATGTAGCTGCAAGTTTCACAGGGAGCAGGACATAGTGCTTACATCTTCTGCACTAACCCCAAGAATCCTAAGGAGAAGGCCTGGCACTAGCTAGACCTAAGAAGGGCACTACCTGTTTACATTTATCTTACTAAAATTATTAGGAACTCTGACTCCTTATTCGTTCATATCTCACCACCTGACAAGGGCAAGCATATGTCCAAGGCATCCATTAGTAGGACCATCACCTTATACATAACACAGGCTTATAGAATAAGTAACCTACCTGCTCCTGCGGGCGTTACTGCCCACTTGGGAAGGAGTGCGGCTACTTCAGCAGCCTTCGACTGCCGTGCTTTATGGAAGAGATATGTAAGGCCGCAACTTGGTCCTCGGTGTCCACATTTGTGAGACACTACAAATTAGATCTATACTTGTCAGCAGATGCCGCCTTAGGCAGACGAGTACTGCAAAGTATACTTCAGGACGTCTAACCCTCCCAAGGGCGGGGGACAGCTCTTGTATGTCCCATAATGAAGATGCCCTTCTCCCTCTGAGCGAGAAAGAGCCTTGGCTACTTACCGTGAAGGCTTCTTCTGCTCAGAGGGACGAAGGGCATCTTGCCCGCCCAGACGTCAGTAAAATATAAATAAAACAAATAAAATAAAATTACAGGTAATCATGGTTACATCTAACTTCCAGTTGACATTCAATTCAAGTTAAACGCTGTTTGTTGGTTCATGACTTATAGTTATCCTAAAGGTTCATCGTTAATGTTTATTAGGAACTTATTTCTTGTATAGAATTATAACTAACATGTTTCTTCAGTCTATCTTAAATATATAAGGCTCGGAAAGTCTTTAACTGATCACAAGGGGGCGTTTACCCTCAGAGGTCAGAAAAATTTAAATATTTGGTTCCTGCCTCCCGAGATAAGAGGAAAAGGAAACACCCATAATGAAGATGCCCTTCGTCCCTCTGAGCAGAAGAAGCCTTCACGGTAAGTAGCCAAGGCTCTTTCTGCTGTCTTGGTGAACAGACATCTTATATATAGCTTCAGAATCGTTTGCTAACTTCTCAAGAGGTGGGACAGAGTTCCAGGTATGAGGGGCAAGATTTGGGGTTCTGCCACCCCCATTTATTACAGCAGTTCCACATCTTGCTATTTTTGGCCTTCTATGGCAGAGAAATGTTGAAAAAGCGATCTTTTAAAAATAAGATTTCCGAATCTTAGATAAAGTTGCCTCTTATGTGGATGAAAGAAGAATATCTAGCTGCTGTGTTGTCCTTCCAGGGCCCCCTTTGACATGATCATTGTTGTAGTTTTTTTGCTTATCTCCTAGGACCTTTTGACACGAAGCTAATCAGTGAAGATAAGTAGAATTCTGCTGTTTGCTTAAGCTTTCACAACAAACACATCCACTTATTTAGCTGTTGGTCTATATAAGCTGAGCTTCTGCTTCCTTTCATTAGCTTTAAGCACATGCTCAACAGTATAAAGGCAATCACTGTTTTTCAGTATGTAAACCTAATTTATTTATTTAAATAAATCCCGCCTTTCCCCATTTCTCAAGGTAGTTTACAAGTCATAATTAAAAACAACAAAATAACTCTCCCCAAACAAACCTCCTTCCCCCCAAGAGATAGGTTAAAATGTGTCATTGGCTGTTACCGCACTTGTATTCCCAGCAATGTATTAAGAGTTTGAAAACGTTATATAAAATACTGTTCGCACTTTGTTTGGCCCCTTTAGCTGTGAAGACGTCTTCCAACCATTTATAAGCCGTGGTATCCAAAAACCCTTTTAAAGCGATGTTTTTTATAACATTTTCAAACTCTTAATACATCGCTGGGAATACAAAGTGTGGTAACCCAGTCGCAAACCACTCATGGTGACTTCATGAAGTTCCACCTCATGGGGTTTTCAAGGCAAGATATGAGCAGAGGTGGGTTTGCCGTTGCCTTCCTCTGCATAGCAGCCCCGGTCTTCCTTGGTGGTCTCTCATCCCGAGTACTAACCTTGGCTGACCCTGCTTAGCTTCCAAGTGCCAACAGGACTGGGCTAGTCCAGGCTGTTTGGGCTGCTGCACCTCCCCTACCAAGAGATATCTGCAGTTTATATCCCATTAAAAGCCCTGACAAATAAAATGCAGCACCTCCTAAAAAATTCTGAAGGCTGTGCCCCTTCCCCTCAGGGAGCCCATTCCACAGAGTGGGAGTTATAATGGAGAAGGAACAGTCTCAGCTTAATGCTGGGGGAGCAGCCAGTAGATTGCAGCCTGAGGGCCGCAGTTGGCACGGGAGGATATATGTTTCAATTGCACATGTATGTAGTATGATCTGACCTGACTTCCTGCATTAATTTAAGTGGCAAGGGTTTACTATTGAATTAGTAGCAGAAAGGGAGGAGTCTGTTTTATAAATGAATGTGTCATTTTCTTTTCTGTTGAGAAGAAAGGTTGCTATTTTCTTTTATTCCCTTAGAAGCACATTGATTTACAAATCTTGAGCAGCAGGAAATGCTTATCACTTTTTTGACTCAATGGATAAAAGGATTGAAACAAATTTTGCTACCACCAAAGTAATCTTAGGATCATTGTCTCTAAGCAAATAAAACAAAGTTTCCAAGATACGGGGGTGGGGTAACTGGCCAGTGGCTTGATATGATATTACCTGATCTCAAAAAAAATGACATTTAAGCAGGACATGGAAAGGTGTATTGATCTTGTTAAGGCCACAGACACAAAATGTATCAGAATAAGGCCTATTCAAAACTCTTCCTTGTAAAACTATGGAGGATCGAAAGGTTGTTCTCTAGCACAGATGGCAATAGTTTTAGTTATCAAATTCCAGAAGCTTCTTAGTAAGCACTATACAGGATACTTCTACCTCTTGTAGCATGTGCTGTTGTGGCAAATAATGGCTTAGATCCTATCTCTTCTTTCCATTTGCACCTCTTGCACTAGACCAGTGATGGCGAACCTTTTAGAGACCGAGTTCCCAAACTGCAACCCAAAACCCACTTATTTATCTCCAAGTGCCAATACGGCAATTTAACCTGAATACTGAGGTTTTAGTTTAGAAAAAACAACTCATAGATTCACGTATTTTGCGTAAAAAGAAAAACACAATAACAGAGCTTTCAATGATACAACTTTTTATTGAAAGGTAAAAGTTTGCATTTGGCATGCATCTCTCCAGGACTCGTCCTCTGCTCAGCCACCGGACATTATTGTACATATGTAAACAATTATACTGTGCCTGAACCTCCTCAAGAAGTGCTTGAAACTGTCGACAATTCAGAGCACGAGCCATGATGTAATTCACCATTTTTGTGACATCTTGGAGGACATCGTCAAATTTTTTGAACAATTAATGTGATTTTTGCTGTTGTGTGCATGCTGATAATTTGTCTACCCTTGGCTCATACGTTGTAAGTTTGAGAGCAACACATGCAGCACTCCGGTCATCTGTTAGCCTGTTTCTGGTGTCAGATTTGATATAATTCAAAGCTGAAAACAGTATATGGCTGAAATGGCTGAATATGCGTTAATCTACCAAAATGGTGGTTACCCTCAAACCTAACTCAACAGAACACGATTTGAGGTCTGATATTGCCTACTCTTTTATACACAGCCATAATTTCATTTTTATGTTCACGTTTAGGATGAAGACTGTTGTGAAGATGGCATGCCTAAGGAACTTTAAAAGGTGTAGACCACCTGATTGAAGATGGTGGTTCTGTTTTCCATCCCATTTGATTAGTAAAGTAAGTGGAAATTATTGGAGATCTATAGAAAACTGAATCTGGGGGATTCAGAAGTAATACTCCACAACATAAAACTGAGGATCTGAGAACATAATTTATCCAGTATGCAGCTGGAAAATTTCTTCTGGGAAGTAGACAGTGATGGTGATCCATAAAGTCCCTTGTAGGCCCATTCACATGTTTGTACAGGGATGTTTCTTGCTCTGCAATAGCAACCACTTCTGAAACATCTTTTAAATGGAGGGGAGACAGGTGAGAAGCAGGGAATTAGTGTAAAAAGCAGGGAACTTGGAAATTCCCTTTTCTTCTAGTTAGAGTAGGAGGGAGGAAATAGCATAGTGATAGGCGTCACACTGTTAGACTAACATAATATATATGATATGTTTGCTACGTTAATTTATATGGGGCAGTGCCCTCTGAGAAATGTGCCAGCGCTCCCTCTAAATTACCAGCTTTCATTTTTAAAAAGTAAAGTCTCTAGGACATTTCCTTTGTGGTGATATAGGGGGAAATGTGCAAGTAGTTTTCTACAGGATTGCCCAGGAATAGGGAAAAAGAAGCTGCTAGATGGCTGGAGCTAAGTGAATTGATCAAAATTACCTGCTCTGTCCCATCGCCTTTTCTTCTGGTTGCTTTTGCTTCTTCCTTTGTTTTCTTTCATCTTTAATCTCTGCAGTGATCTGAGAACACTGAGCAGAAAACAGGAGTGAGACATATTATTTTTGAGTTGCCACCTCCTTATTGCTGTGGAAAATTTGTCTTAGTAGTAGGTGGGGTCATGGGAGGGGAGGCACAAGGAGAAAAATTAGGGCTTCATTCTACTCAGACCAATTAACTCAGTTTCATTCCATGCAAGCCACTTTGCTGCAAGCTCTTTGTGTGAAAAGTATGACTCTAAGCATGTGAGGAGTACCTCTTACTCACCAATGCATAACCACTGTCAAACTCCTTAACTTGCCCCCCCCCCCAATCTAGTATTAGGGCTAGAGGACAGAAGAGGCATAATATTAAGGCAGGTTTGAACTACAGAACAAAACTTCTCACTGCAGTATAAGGAGTGCTTTACTGAAGAAGGCTGAAGAGCTGAGAAAGCATAATATTCAGGCAGTTGTAAACCCCACCATCTCTCACTGCAGAAACATAAGGTCTTTAGCAGGATCTAAATAAATATCAGCTGAGAATAACCTCTACTCTGAAGGCCAAGACTTCAGACACTGCATGCGTCCAGAGTGCTTTTCTTTCATTATGCAGTAAACAGACACATTTACCTAGTTGGCATTAGGTGATGGGAAGTATAAATCTGGTGCTAACAGCTCAACTGCATTTTACATGTATTGCCAAGTTAATTGTTTAATATGCTGAATATGATTGTCACTGCGCTCAGAGATCATATGGTATATATTGTGAAATTGCTACTGTTGATATCCATTGTGACATCACCAGGTCCTGCCCCACCCCATGAGTCTCAGGATATATGTTGATGGGGGCCCTGCTAACCCTACTCACCCTCTCAGTGTACTCAAGCCCCGTCACCATAAAGTTTCTGGGTGTGGGCCTGGTTTTCATGCATTCACCTGGGTTAACACGACTTTCAGTAGTGTGTGTCAAATACCTTTAAATTTTAGCACTCTGGGTATATTGTGGAATATGCAGATCCCATGGCTTGCAACATATATACCGTATATACTCATGTTTAAGCCGACCCGCGTATAAGCCGAGGTGCCTAATTTTACCCCAAAAATGGGGAAAAATTAGGCACCCGTGTATAAGCTGAGGGTCGGCTTACACAATGCCCCTGCCCCAGGTCGCCCTCCCGCCCGGCCTCCCGGGCCCTCCAGACCCACCCCGACCCCAGTGCCACCCCCTCCCGGGCCCTCCACACCCACCCTGACCCCAGCGCCACCCTAGGGGGGAGGGAGAAGAGCCCCTGAACCCCTTACTCACCGGGAGGACGAGGCCTGCTGATCAGCTGGAGGTGGCGGCAGGGAAGGCACGCAGGCCGGAGGCGGCAGCGAGGCCCTGCCTGAGCGCAGGCAGGCCCTGCAGGCCTCAAAAAAGGCGCGGGGGGGCCCGGGGGGGCAGCGGGGCCTGCCTGCACTCAGGCAGGCCCTGCAGGCCTCTCCCAGGCCGTAGAGAAGGCGCGGGGGGGGGGGCCTGCCTGCACTCAGGCAGGCCCTGCAGGCCTCTCCCAGGCCATAGAGAAGGCGCGGGGGGGGGGGGGCCTGCCTGCACTCAGGCAGGCCCTGCAGGCCTCTCCCCGGCCGTAGAGAAGGCGCGGGGGGGGCGGCGGGGCCTGCCTGCACTCAGGCAGGCCCTGCAGGCCTCTCCCAGGCCGCAGAGAAGGCGTGCGGGATGGCGGCGGCAGCGGCGGTAAGTTCCCCCTCCCTCTGTCCCTCCTCCCCCTCCCCCCTCCCCTCGCCTACCGTATTGACCCGCGTATAAGCCGAGTTGGCTTTTTTCAGCCCTTTTTTTGGGCTGAAAAACTCGGCTTATACGCGAGTATATACGGTATGAATTACTAATGCACTGTAAGCATTTCAAAGGCTTGCTCCGCAGCAAGCAAGACTTCATAAAGTTTGAGCCCTCAGCACACTTTTTGATGTTTTTATTGTTTAATAGGATAGAAATTCTTTTCTAGTCAATGGATTGTTTAGAATGCCCAGTTAAGCATGTTTTTTTTTCTCTCTCTTTTCCAGTTGTTACTTTCCATAAGCAAGTCATGATTACGTTAACTGAACTCAGATGTTTAGCAGATGCCCAGTCATCGTACCACATTTTGAAACCATGGTGGGATGTCTTCTGCTATTACCTCACCATGATAATGCTGCTTGTTGCTGTCCTTGCTGGGGCTCTCCAGCTCACTCAAACTAGATTATTATGTTGTCTTCCATGCAAGCTTGAGTTTGACAATCATTGTGCGGTGCCTTGGGATTTGGTTAAAAGCAACCTTAATATATCCTCCAACTCTGCCACACTAGTAATCCGCCCGCTCAGAATCCAGAATTATCTTCATCGACAACAATATTCTTACATCGACGCTGTGTGTTATGAAAGAGAGCTTCATTGGTTTGCCAAATTTTTTCCGTACCTAGTGCTTCTCCATACTTTCATTTTTGCAGCTTGCAGTAATTTTTGGCTTTACTATCCCAGCACAAGTTCAAGGCTAGAGCACTTTGTAGCTATACTTCACAAATGCTTTGATTCTCCCTGGACTACACGCGCCCTGTCAGAAACAGTTACCGAACAGTCTGTGAGGACTTTGTCATTTTCCAAATCTAAAACATTTTTTCCTTCCCCTACCAATTTAACAGAATCAGAGAGCAAGCGGCAATCCATATCTTTCTCCCAGACAGGATTAGAAGCTGCTGGAAAGGAGAGCCCTTCAAGTGTTTTAGACAGAAAAGAAGGGGAGCAAGCGAAAGCAATATTTGAAAAAGTGAAAAGATTCAGGACACATGTAGAAGAAAAAGATGTCATTTACAGAGTGTACCTAAAACAGATTGTTGTCAAGGTCATTGTGTTTGTTTTAATCATGATTTATGTTCCCTATTATTTAACCTTTATTACCCTTGAAATTGACTGTGTAGTTGATATTCAAGTTTTTACTGGGTACAAGAGATACCAATGTGTTTATTCTTTAGCTGAAATCTTTAAAGTGCTAGCTTCATTTTATGTTATCGTGGTGATCTTGTATGGCCTGACTTGCACTTACAGTTTGTTATGGATGCTGAGAAGTTCACTCAAAGAATATTCTTTTGAGAAGCTGAGAGAGCAGAGCAATTACAGCGATATCCCTGATGTGAAAAATGACTTTGCATTTATGCTTCACGTAGCAGACCAGTATGATCCTCTGTATTCAAAACGGTTCTCAATATTCCTCTCTGAGGTGAGTGAAAACAAGTTGAAACAGATCAGTCTAAATAATGAATGGCCTTTAGACAGATTGAAAAGCAAGCTCGTACGAAACTCCCAGGACAAGATAGCACTTCACCTTTTCATGCTGAATGGTCTTCCAGATGATGTCTTTGAACTGACAGAGATAGAAGTTCTAAGCCTAGAGCTTATTCCTGAGGTTAAGCTTCCTCCATCTGTAAGCCAACTAGTCAGTCTCAAGGAACTAAATGTTTATTATTCATCATTAACTGTGGAGTTCCCAGCACTCCACTTCTTAGAAGAAAATTTAAAGGTTCTACGTCTAAAATCAGCTGACTTGGGAAAGATTCCACGCTGGACTTTTTATCTAAAAGGTTTGCAGGAACTGTATCTGACCGGATGTTATGTGCTAGAACCCCAGAATCTCTTCTACAATGAGAGTTTTGAGGATCTTGTGAGTCTAAAAGCAATTCACTTAAAGATTAGCCTTTCCCGCATACCTCAGGTGGTAACAGACCAGTTGCCTTCACTACAAAAATTATCCATTGACAACGAGGGGAAAAAACTGCTAGTGTTGACCACCTTGAAGAAATTGGTAAACCTGAGAACATTGGAATTGATCAACTGTGACCTGGAGCGCATTCCACATTCCATCTTCAGCCTGAACAACTTGCATGAAATAGACTTGAAAGAAAATAATCTCCGAACGGTAGAGGAAATTATTAGTTTTCAACACCTTGAGAACCTTTCTTGCCTGAAATTGTGGCACAACAACATCTCCTACATCCCAGTGCAGATTGGAACCTTAGCAAATCTGGAGCAGCTCTACTTAAATCATAACAACATTAAAAAGATACCACTGCAACTCTTTCTTTGCACGAAGCTGCATTATTTAGACCTTAGTCATAATAAATTAACCATTATTCCTGCAGAAATCCAGTATTTAACAAATCTGCAGTACTTTGCTGTGACAAAGAACCATGTAAGTAAAAGCATAACATTTTTTTTTTAATCTAGAAAGATTCTGTAGCTCCTGCAGAGGTGCTCTTTGCTGCCAGCCCACAGAGGAAAGAGTTTATATCTGGCCTCTTTCAAATGGGCCAGTTGGGGGGCTGGGGTAAGGCAGTTTAAATGGGCTCTAGCCCCGCCTTTTGCCTCTTCCTTGCTTGTCACTTCAGTTTTCCAACTCCCATCCTGTGTTTGAGTTGGCTGTGTTGTTGCAAAAACAGCAAATTTTGCGGGTTGGTCTTAGTTTAGGTTTATTGATTTTGTTTTGTCGAGTGACTTGCATTCAGTTATTGATTTAAGGGCCCATAACATGATGCTGCATAAAACATGGGAACACGTAGATCAAAAATTTGTGCTAAGGAGTGATGTGTGTTTGGCATAATTGACAAGTCTGTCACATTCCCGTACTATTAAAATACATTTAGTACTGATCTAGCAATACCTGATGGGATAATCCCGTAGAAGATTTGGTCTGAGAGTTCTTGGCTTGATATTCAGCTCTTTTCTAACACTCCTTAGAAGCCTTTAGAAAGGATCAAATTACATGTTACATTTAACATGTGATCACCACAGGGACTTGTAGTATACAGCAGATGTGAAATCCCCTTGGAACCTTAATTCTTCAACGCCTCAGGAGCCTGAGTTAGACTAGGACCACAGCCGATAGGGAAGAGGTGCTCCTGCCTTCTATTCACCTGTGCCATTTTCCTGACCCAAAACAGCCCCAGGGGGGTTGTTTGCCCCATTGAGAGGGTGCACATGCACTGAATGCTTGCGCATGCAGATCCCCCACAGGACAAATAACTCCCCTTCAGAACTGTTTCAGGTTGGGAAAACAGCCCAGGGTGGGGAAGGGGGTTGGAATTCCTCTTCCTTCCATACCATGGTCCCAATCCTAATCAGACTTTTCAGAGAATTAGAACAAGCTGTTGTTCTGTCTGTTTTCCACTCCAAACTTTAGTAGCCACATTCAGGTATGAAACATGCAGGTGGTCATGCTGTCCATTGGGGGGAGATCTAAGAAGAAAGAGTACTGCAATACCTGTTTATTATGGTTCAAATGTAAGTGTGTTGATGGAGATCACCTGATGCAACCCCAAAAAGAATAGTTTCCTAGGACTTGTAGCAAACTACTCAGCTGATCGGTTCATTGCATGCAAGTAAATGAGAGCCAGCATAGTGTAGTGGTTAAGAGTGGTGGACTGTAATCTGGACAATCGGGTTTGATTCCCCACTCCTCCACATGAGTGGCAGACTCTAATCTGGAGAAGCAGGTTTGATTCCTCACTCCT
This sequence comes from Euleptes europaea, assembly GCF_029931775.1. Classification (NCBI taxonomy): domain Eukaryota; kingdom Metazoa; phylum Chordata; class Lepidosauria; order Squamata; family Sphaerodactylidae; genus Euleptes; species Euleptes europaea. The sequence goes on along the minus strand of NC_079313.1, from coordinate 50,025,053 downwards.
CCACATGAAGCCAGCTGGGTGACCTTGAGCTAGTCACAGTTCTCTGAACTCTCTCAACCCCACCTACCTCACAAGGTATCTGTTGTGGGGAGAGAAAGGGAAGGAGATTGTAAGCCAGTTTGATTCTCCTTAAAAGGCAGAGAAAGTCGGCATATAAAAACCAACTCTTTTTCTTCTAAAGCCTTGATTGGAAAAAAAGTTGATAATGTGCTGGAGATAGCCCTAAAGTAGGTTACATGAATTAGCTGATCCTGAATTTTGCACTTTGCAAAACACACCAACAAGCCTTTAACCAAATATCCTGTTGTTGTTGTTTTTTAGATTGATGAACTTCCAGATGAATTGTTTCAGTGCAGAAAACTGCAACATCTCCTTCTGGGATATAACAGTCTGACGAGTTTGTCCCCTCGTGTTGGTGGACTTTTGAACCTTGTTCAGCTGGAACTCATTGGAAACCACTTGGAGTCGCTTCCTGCTGAGCTGGAGGAATGTAATTCACTGAAGCGGAATTGTTTAATTGTAGAAGAACGTTTATTAATGACTCTTCCTCTTCGAGCGACAGACCATGCGCAAATATGTTTGGACCGAGTCTGAGAGTGTGTGTACAATGAAAACACTCTTAAACATTGTATTATTATTGTCATACCTCTGTAGAAATTATAGATAAGGCAAGAAATGCAAATAATTGTGGATCTGCAGCTATATGAATTGATAAGCTCATATTTTAAGTCTTTAAACAAAAATACAGACTTGGCAAGTAATTTGATATTAATGACTTGAAAGCAAAGTTAAATGGCTAGTGTATACATAGATTTTGAGTGTTGGGGTGTTGAGAAAAATACTGTGTTGAGAAAAATACTGTTCCAGTCTTGTAAGGCTCCTATTTTGAAGACTATCTTTCAGGAAGTAATTCTTAAATACTTCCCTGTAAGGACCAAAAAAAATGCAGATTGGAGTTTCACATGTGTTCACTATGTTAGTGAAGGCCATCCACCACTATTTATTGCACTGAAAAATGTTATTGTATTTCGTATTTTTAGAGCTTAGGGTGTTTCAGAGGCAAGTTATTTGACAAGATATACTGTTCACTTCTGTTTACAACTGACTTGTGGAACAAATAGCAAGGAACTTTCCTACACAAGCTTGACTGGAATTCCACTGAGCAGTTCGCTGGTGAACTGTGTGTAGACTGTCTCGGTACACAACTGCTGTTTGGACTTAATTTTACATTGCTCTGAAATAGGGGAAATGGAATTAACTCTGTGTATAGATAGGATAATGGCATATACCTGGACCTGGTTTAAAGGCTGAATCAGACTGAAGAACTATACAAGTAGTTTTGACATAACATGTTGCGTACTCTGTACGCTTTGCATGCGTGCAAGAAAAAATTCTAGTGGCTTGACTCTTACCTTGAGGCAACACTGCTTGTCATACTTGGTGTCAAGGTCCCAGACTAATTCTTTTCTTTAGTACCTGTTTTTGTTTTTCCTGATTTCTTGCCCCTTCCCAATTGCTGTACTGATGTGCTAGTAAGTAGATCAAGGCATCAGAGAAAATATGGTTAAAGCCCTAGGAACTGTGTGATGTTTTTAAAAAAATGTTTGAAAGCAAAAAAAGTTGATTAAAACTCTCGGCTTGCCTCATTCCTTAGCCCTCAGGCTTTGGAGAACTGAGTAGAGTGGTTCTGTTATGCTAGCCTTTACTTAATAGTCACTAAAGTAGGTAAAATACTTTGTGCAAATGTAGCTTGTGTTTTGTATCTTCTTCAAGGTTGCCCTATGAGACATCATCCTTGTGTGTTTTTTCCCTTTCTAATTATATATACACGTAAGATGTAAAGATTTGCTAGCATGCGTTCAGGGAAAGTGTACCTTACACTTCCGTATGATGTATATGGGTGTTTCACTAAGTTCAATTTAATGCCTGTTTACTGAGATTGGGTTGAGAGAGAAATGTGTGCTCTTTTTGTAATGATTTTATATTGAATTTTTTACTTAGTTCCTTAAGAAAAAGCTGACTCATCTCTGTATTTTGTTTCCATTAGCAATGCGACAAAACTAAGATGAAAGAAAAACCTTTCCAAATAGTATCTTTGCATGTTAATGTTTATCCATCACAATAATTGCATTCCAAAGACCTCTTTTAAATAGTTCTCAGGGAACAGAAGATGTGGGGATCTGATGCAGCTCTAATTTTCCAGGTGTGCGTTAAAAGTTAGAATATACTTTGGGGTACAGATCACAACTAGTTGCCAAGCAGTATCATAGATTACCACCTTTGTTTAGTTATTCAGACCAAACTTTCTTACCTTGTAATACTTATACAAGGTATAAACTTAATATGACTACATTTGGAAAGGGCAGTCTATGTGTTTTAGCCTTCATTCTAGGTTAGCGCAGCGAGAGATCTCCTGGGGCTGCTTTATATGCCATGTAAAAACCAAAACCGTAAAAAAATCATCTGGCTGGTTTGTAATATTCTTTTGATGTGGTATGCAATTGAGAAAAATATCTGGTCAGTTTTGGGGGGGGGGTCTGTACAACCTCTCGTGCACATCAACTGTGTAAACTACATTCTCTTCCATTTTGCCCCTCTGACTTCTCTCTTGTTTAAAAAAAATATTTTCTTGGCTGCTCCTCAACTTCTGACTTGTGCCTGTGAACATCTGATCCTGGTGTAAAATGGCATCAAACCCAAACAATTTGTCTGACTGTAATTGGAAGTCTTTGAATAATAGAACATGCACACAATGTTAAAGACTTTTAGACTTAACTTTATGTTTCAGAAAATGAATGGGGACAGCTTGATTTTGATGACTATCCATTGATCTTTTGGACTTTTAAACTGGAAGAAAAAGCTGTGGTCTTAGTTTTAGTAACCTGCATAAGTGTTCTATGCACCTCTCATTCTGCACCTTAAAAGAACTTTAATTTTCTCATTGTGAGTTAATTTTTAGTAGTGAATTGGTCTCTTGACCATTCCCTTTACCTAGATTTTTATTCTCTATGGTTTGGAAGTACATCATAGCAAAAATAAGGGTTTGGGGTTTTTTAACAGAATTCCCAAAGCATCTGTTGGGATACAAACCCATTTTTTAAAGAAAGACCTGTTGAAAATCTTTTTAAAACCTTATGACCATGGCCCAGACACTTTAGTGGATGAGACCTTGCTTGATTACAGCCTCTTAACTGAATAAATTGGGCATACAGATTACTTTTTCTAAATTTAACCTTGGCTTCGTTGCAAAGTAGTCTCGACAAAAAGCAAGAAGTCACAAAGGCTGGTATTTCCGGCCTTAACACATGCCACAGTGTGCCTTTTTTGGTTTCCCTTCAATATCTTGACCTCATCCTTCTGATGGCAGAGCTGAATCGTAAGTATTGAAAACTTGTTTCATTACCAGCCTTCACACTTAAGATTTTATACTGGAATGAAGAGAACCTCAGCAAGTTCGTTGTTAGCTCCATCTTCATAATTTAGGACAAGCTATGGTAACCTCAGACCATATTTGTATATAATACTTATTTTATATCCAATGGCTTTTCAGTTTGTTTCAGTAATGCTGCTGTGGAGGGAGGGGTATCTATGTTTAAACACAATCTTACATATATTGGTGACTTTTGTTGGAGAAATATTTGAATTAAAATTATATTAACTTGTCTGTGTCTATGTCTGATCCTGTTTGTGTCAACTGCATTTTTTTATATATTCATTAACTTTCCAGACTTATAAATGGCCATATCGTGCCCCCTTTTGCACCATAAATGTTACGGGCAGGATCCAGCCACAGTTAAGCACTTTTTGTTGATTCAGATCAGGTTTCGATAACATCTTGGGCCATGTCCCTCTTGTTCACAGAATGGCCAACCAGGTGCCCTGTAGGGCCCAATAAGCAGGATATAGAGCCTTCCCCTGATGTTGCCTCTTAGCACTGGCATTCAGAGATTTATGGTCGCTGGGTGAGGTTGCCTTTAGTCAACTTGGCTAGTAGCCATCAGTGGACCTATCTTTCATGAATCTGTCTTACTCCCTTTTTAAAGCTATCCACTGGCAGTGTTCTCCAGTTTAATTCCTTGTCGAATGAAGTGCTTCATTTTGCCTACTGTCCATCAACTATGTTGGGCTCTTTGTTCATTATGGGAGATGGTAGGAAAGTTCTCTTTCCATTTCCCACACACCCTGCCTAATTTTGTAAACCTCTGTCATATACCCCTTTTTTTCTAAAATGAAAAGCCCAGATTCTTCTGACTCTCCTTGTAGGAAAGGTGCTTAAATACCTTAATCTACCAGTTGTATTAAAATAATTTTAATCTCCCATCCTCCCATCAGGTATTTAAAGCAGATTACAACAAAAATTTAAAATACAATATGTAAAAAAGTTTAAAACTGAATTAATGGCTAGCCATCTATTGTTGCCTACCAGCAACACAATCCAATCCTCAGTTAAAGCCATGCCTAAGTAACTTGGCCTTGTATAGCTTGTGGAAGCAGAACAGAGTGAATGCACACACACACACACCAACACTGTCAAGGAGGCTATTCTATATTGTAGCCATTGTGGTGTTATGTGATTTGTGTTGCCCTTCCCTTGTATCTTGTTTTCATATCCCAATTTATATAACACATCTACAAACTTGAGGTGCAGTCTGTTTTCTTGCCTCTCTGAATACCAACAAACTACTCTGCCACCAGGATCATTCTAGATAATCACTCTAGTGTATTACCCCTGCAACCATTAATCTTAGCTGAAGAATGGTTGAGGATACAATATTTATAAATTGATAAAATGAATAAAAACTTTATTTTAAGGATTTTGTAGAGTTCAGAATATTCAGTCATTTCTATCAGCCAGACATCCTGCTAAGGTTACTAACTCCAGGTTGGGAAATACCTGGAGATTTGGGGGGTGGTGCCTGGGAAGGGGGGGCTGGGGAGGGACCTCAGCAGGGTATAACACCATAGCGTCTATCATCCAAAGCAGCCATTTTCTCTAGGGGAACTCATCTCTGATCTGGAGGTCAACTGTAATTCCAGGAGATCTCCTACCTCCAGCCCAGTACCTGAGAAATACTCAAAGGAGTAAACCTCTTAATCTTTTCAGTAATACCTTCATTTCCTGGCTACCTCACTTTACAAATCCCTACATTATACACATCTAACCTAGCCCTTCTTAAGATAATCTTTCCCCAAGAACCTATGATCTCCTTTCCTCAACCTCTCCTAATATATTCCCTCTCAGTCACAATCTCTCATCCAATCAGAACTCTTCACTCCTGGCGTGCCTATACATGTGTCCTCACACACGCATGCGCTCTCTCAAAGTCACACCACTTCTAACACACATACTTTCCCCAATGCTGGCCAACCTTGCTCTTTAAATCATCTGTCAAAAACTAGATACACAATTCACAGCATTTTAGAACATTATTTACATTTTACAGATTATTTACAGAAGAATTACAGTTCAGGTTCCCCTACCTAAGAAGTGTGTGCATAGTCTGAATCGGATTGTTTTTAATAAAGGTGTTAAAAGTTTCATTTGAACTTCCTTCCCCATTATTTGGGACCACTGAATTCTGAAACTTTCTGTATGGAAAGGTCATATCGGGAAGCCATTTGATGAAGATTTTTTCTTCCCACTGCAAAATAATGTTCTAAGCAATCCTGAGTCTTTTTGATAGGGAGGCTTCTAAATTGAAATGCTATTGACTTTTTTTTTACTGCATATTTGTTTCAAACTAGTTACTTCAGGACTTGTAGGAAATCTTGCTCTTTGAGTCCACCTAGTGGAACACAAACTGAATTTATAGAAACAATCTTGTCCACAGAGTTAATAAAGACCTTTTGCTTGGTTTTTACACTTTTACTTGGCTCTCGGTGGCAAAACATTGCTTTCTCATTTCAAGATCATCTGCATTACACTAAAGAATTTCCTAAGCACCCAGAAATTTCATTTTTTTATTTACTTCATTTATACCCTACCTTTGTCCCACATGGAGACCCAAAGTGGCTTACATCATTCTCTTCCATTTTGTCCTCAATAATCTTGTGTGGTAGGTTAGGCTGAAAATGTGCCACCAGCCCAAGGTCACCCATCAAATTGCCATGGCAGAATAAAGATTCAAGCCTGGGTCTCCCAGCTCCTAGTCTGACACTCTAACCACTAAACCACACTGGCTCTGGGAATGTTGATTTAATTTCTGATTCAAATTATAATCTAGAATAAACACTTTTATGGTCACTGTTTGATCTGATGGATCAATTTATTACTGAAACATAACCATAGATCTGTGTTTCTTTAGTTTTCCAACTAGCATCCTGTCATTTCCTAGAGCTCAGGCAAATCTAACAGACCTGTGTGTGAATATCCCTGAAACTGAAGCCATAAGTGCCCCCCAAGGGAGATGCATGAAATGCAGCATTCCTTGTCTTCCTTTTGTTCTCAGGTCTGGGCTTTCTCAAAGAAAATGCTTGTTGCAATTGAAACAAACCAGGAGCAAAACCAGATATTAACAAAGAACCACCACCCTGCAGACCCCATTATGCTTTGTGGCTGACCAGCCTTTCATCCAGCAGCCTTGAAGAGATTTGGCATTGTCCCATGTTAAAGGTACATTGATAATAATCCCACACAGCCATTCCTACGCACAGTTCTACCTCGCTTAGCATTTTTGTGAGTAGAAGATCTTGCTGCTGTATTGAAACTGCAAGAACCACTGTGCAGCCTGTCTACTTGGTCTGAGAGCAGGATTGCCAACTCTGGCCTGGGAAATTCCTGGAAATTTGAGGGGGTGCCTTGAGAGAGAGGAGGGGTTTTTTTGGGGGGGGGAGCTCATGCCATAGAGTGTGTCCTCCAAAGCTGACGTCCCCCCCCCCCAAAAAAGGAAGATCTCTGCAGTCTGGAGATCAGTTGTAATTCCAGAAGAACTCTAAATGCCATCTGGAGGTTGGCAAGCCTATCTGAGGGCCATGTGTTAGTAAGAATATTATATTGAGCTAGTATGGGGCAACTGAACATTGAACTGGGGAAACTGGGGTCCCCACTCAGCTGTGTGATGCATTGGGTGAGTTTGAGCTGGTTGCACTATCTCAGCCTTCTCTTACAAGTGCAAAATGGGGTAGCTCTATGTATGCCACTTGGGCAGAAAGTAAGCTTTCAGGAAGGGATGCACTCTAAATCATAGAATCATAACGTTGGAAGAGGCCATACAGGCATCTAGTCCAACCCGCTTTAGGATCAGCCTAAAGCATCCCTGACAAGTGTTCGTCCGGCTGCTGCTTGAAGACAGCCTGTGAGGGGGAGCTCACCACCTCCCTAGTCAGTATAGCTGTGACACTGGGAGCCTTGACACCTTGCTCCATTGTCTATTGGACTGTCCAAAATTTCATAGGTATAGAACTATGTTTGTCTCTCCCTTTCTAAAGGATCTGGTTAGCATTCCAGCCCATTGTAAACTGCAGACGCTTTTGGCTGGATCATAATATCACCCTGGCAGTTGCCAAGTTTTTCCCCATGTAATCAAATCTAACAGATAGATCTGAGCAACCTGATGCCCTAGTTGTCATAGTCGTATTTATTATTATTATTATCATTGTTACTCTTTTTGTTGTTGTTGTTCTGTTGTTGGAACTGTTTGTGCTCAAGACTTTTGTCGTAAGAGCAGAGAATAAAAGTAAGTAAATAAGAGAGCAATCATGTCCCCCCTCAACCTCGTCCAGACTGAATATTCCCAAGTCCCTCAGCCTTTCCTCATAGGGCTTGGTCTCCAGGTTCCTGATCAACCTCGTCACTCTCCTCTGCACCTGCTCCATTCTGTCCACATCCTTTTTGAGGTGAAACTGCACACAGTACTCCAGGTGTGGCCTCACGAATGCAGCGTACAGTGGGACTATGACATCTTGAGATGTGGATGTCATGCCTTGGTTGATACACCCCAAGATTGCATTAGCCTTTTTTGCCACTGCATCACACTGGCTGCTCATATGTAGCTTACGGTTCACCTGTACCCCAAGATCTTTCCACACAAATGTATAGAAAGTATTTGTGGAACTCAGGCTTGAGAAAAAAAGATACCCCGTCTTTATTCTTTTATTCATCTTCTTTATAACAATATAGTTATCAATACAAAAATACTAAGACCTCTCTCCCATGGTGAATATCTTGTATGAAATGTGGCCTTGCCCTGGATGTTAATGTCATATGGCTTCATTTTAAATCAATGGGTGGTCATGTTCCATGCTGTTTTGATTTAGTGTCTGGTATCAATTGTCTCAGACTCTTCCAATGCCAATGGAGTAAGTCAAACGCAATATAAACTGCACAGACACTCCAATCTAGTGAGCCAGATGAGAAAAACTTGTTTGGATGAGAGTTTCAAAATCTGTGAAAGTAATTTCAGTTTTCCATTCCCATTAAAGTCCTGTTCAGGCTAAACATAGTACAGCACAACATTGTTTCCCCCCCCCCCCTTGTTCATTCCCAAAAGGGAAAAATGCCATTAACAGCAACAACATAAAATCCATTTTTCAAATGTGTATACAAGCTGCTAACAGTGGATTTACAGTGAGCAAACACATTTAGTATAGTCATTTGGGCTACACCTGTTTGGCGTGTGACCACTTGTAGTGGGGCGTGTTAGCTTTCAAACTGCAGTAGTACAGGTTTTGTGTCTATAGTGCCAGGCATATCTGTGGTTTGTATAAGTTTTTTTCCCCCTCTGATCTAAAACTTCAGTTTTTGCTGGTAGTAATTCCACCAGATGTCTGCTTAACTGTTGTTCTCTTGCACTTAATCAAGTTAAATTTTTTGCATAGTTTACAAACATTTGGTCTTGTTTACATGAGAAATCCCACTGGTTGCACATTGCATGAGAACTAGGGCAATGAATCACCCTTCTAAAAATGTAGTTTGAGGAGTAATTCTAGAGTAGTTGTTAGGAATACTCAGTAAGCATCCAAATTGTTGAATTTTTGACCTAGATGTTGGCAATGAATGTATTGAAGAAAATGGGTTGGCATGGATGATTTAATGTTCATTTTATTATAAGTAACAGATTCCCATGGTGCAGAGTAGTAAGTTGCAGTACTGCCGTCAAAGCTCTGCTCATGACCTGAGTTCAATCCTGATGGAAATCAGTTTCAGGTAGCTGGCTCAAGGTTGACTCAGCCTTCCATCCTTCTGAGGTTGGTAAAATGAGTACCCAGCTTGCTGGTGGTAAAGTGTAGACGACTGGGAAAGACAATGGCAAACCACCCTGTAAAGATAGTCTGCCTAGTAAATGTCGTGATGTGACGTCACTCCATGGGTCAGTAATGACCTGATGTTTGCACTAGGATTGTGCAAAAAAAAAAAAAAAAAAAAAAATCGGTAAATTTCGGGTTCGTGTTTATTGGGCCCAATATTTTTATTTTTGGTAAATCCAAAATAAGCCAAATATCCATACTGGTAAATATTCGGGCCCATTAGAGTCTATGGTTTTTTTAAAAAAAGCTCCTGTGTTTTTTGAGGTAGAGCCTCCAAATTTGCAGCCTAACTTGAAGGGACTGTCCTTGCATGAACCCCGAAGTTTGGTGAAGATTGGGTAAGGGGGTCCAATTTCATGGGGTCCCAAAGGGGTCACCCCCTTCTTCCATAGAGAAACATTGCTACGCTGCAAACTTGGGGGCTCTACCTCCAAAAACACCTCCACAGGAGCTTCCAAAAAAATCCCCATAGACTACAGTGGCCCTATTTCACATGGGAATTGCCAACTTTCCCTTGATTGGTTTCAATGGGCCCATGCAAAGCAATGGGAGGACAGGTCTAAGTTCCAATGGAAAAGCAGAGAGCACAGGCCATTGCCTCCCTCCCCAAAAACTCACGCAAGCCCTACATAACCAGACACCAACCCAGTCCAGCAGCACACCAAACCACATGGACAAGTCTAACAGAGCTGACTCTTTAGAAGAACCCTGAAACACAACCCACTGCAACAAAATCAAAAGTGGGGGCACTTTTGCCATCCCATACGAAACCACAATCCTACATTATGTACAGGATGGAGGCCATACACCAGCACCTGGGCATGCTCTGGCAACACATGCCCAACAAAACCCAAGTCCAGCCACACAATGCCAGGTAACTGGAGGTCTGGGGGCATCGCTGCCAGCCCAGATGTGGCGCCAAGCCAATCCTAGTTATTAAAGCTAGTAGTGTCTCTATGGCTGAACAACAAACCTTCCAAGAGAGTGTGCTAGACTCAAAAAAATCCAGCAGAACCTTATGCAGACCAGAGAACACAGACACCAAACTGCCAGAAACAACCTCTCTTTTAAGGCAACAATGAGAATGATGACAACAACAACAAAGCAGCCCCCCACCAAACAGTGAATCAAATCACCCCCTCCTTTCAGGTGAAAGCCAGCAATATCTGAAGCGGAGAAAACCCCAAAATCCAAACAGTGCAATTTTGAAACTGCAGTGGCAAAATGGAAGCAGGGCCACCCCCCCCCCAAAAAAATCAATCCAATAATCCCTTCAAACTAGCAACCAACCCCTGCAACCAACAGGCCACGGCCTGCTGGCTTCTAGCAAAATTTAGAAAATAAGCCCCAAATACAACTGGTTTAAAAGGAAAATGATGATATCTCAGTCTGTTCAATGTCTTCTCCTCCAGGCAGCAGGCAGGAAGGAATCCAATCCAAGAAGCAGGTAGTAATCCAGTAGGTCAGGATGAGGCACCAGGATCCAGGAAAGCAGAGGGAGAATTCAGGCAGTAGGAGCTAAAGCCAAGCTTTGCCATCGAACTCTCTCAAATCTTTGAGGAATAGCCTGGTCTGGGAACCAGACCTGCTTTTATAGTCTTTGGCCAAGCACAGAAAAGTGTGGCCAAAGAACACTGTTCTTCCTTACCTGGGTGCCTATTGGCCACTGAGAATTCCTCGCCCTCCTCCCTCCCTTGTCTAGGTTGTCCACTGTTGCAAAAATCAAGGTAGACTGCACCAGCTGGCTTTGCGGCCATGCAAAATGCATGGCTGCCATTGGCCACATGGGAAGCTTCAGTGAGCCTTCTTATTGGCCACTCCAAGATGCCTGCTCTCTCCCTCTTGCTGCCCTGGAAACCAGCCAGAGGGCAGGAATATGAAGAAAGGAGATAGCTCTTCTTTAAACATAACAAGGGCCACAAAAGACTCTGCAGAAGGTGACTAGACAAAACCCAAAAAGCCGAATATCTATTTGGCTTTTTTCGGGAAGTGCCTATTTGGCTTCGGGCTGCTTCCCAGGTTTTGGCATTCGGTAAACCCGAATGAAGATGAAACAGCTAATTTTGGGTTTATTTTTGGTTCAGGTTTATTGATATGCACAACCCTAGTTTGCACCTTTACCTTTTACCTTATTACAAATATTATATGCCTTATCTGCCCGCACCATTCTACAGTTGTGGCCAAGTCAGTTTACAATCCATATATGCACAATATTTTGCAAACTGTCTCAAGATTGGCTCTTGGGTATGTAGGGCACTCTGTATGATCTGTGGGAGCTAGAAGAGTAACATGCTTACAAAATACATTTCCAACTGGTGAGGGCAGGGCAGATGAGAGGATCCTGGCTGGATTCCATTCAGCTATTTTACTGAATGTGCAGGTTTTCTCTGGTTCTTGAGAAATCTCCGATAAGTACCTGACTATATATGATGCTGCAATGTTGTGATTGGAATTCCAGCCATATTAGCTATCCTAAAAAGCAGCTGCAAAGGTCCCTGTTATGGATCAGGACCATAGTGCTGAAGAAGGGGAGGCTTAACCTTCCTCCCCATACTATTTACCCAATCAAAACACCTTTCCCTAGACTTGTTTTAGGCCCAGTGCCAGGAAGACTGGTACTTGTATTGCAATTTTTATACAGTGAGGGAGAGGATGTCTAAGAGCAATTGTGTCAGTAACCAATTGGATGCCAAAATACCAACAGAGACAAATTAATTGTTCTGGGGAATTGGGGAAATCTTTTGGATCAAGGAGCCTTTGGGGGCAAGCTATTTTGATGAATTCCTCACCCCTGCACAGAGGAAGAATGCCGGTAAGTCCAAACTTCACCTGATGAACTGTCTATAACAACCAAGTCTACTGTCTATAACAGCCAAGTGTTACAATATGTGCTGCCTGGCCTCCAGCCCTGGTCATGGCACCCACACCAGAGACTCACTGAGCTGTTTGAAACGTGGCGCCACCTGACCTCCAGCCCTGGTTATGGCAACCACACCAAGGACTCATTGTAATGCATAAGTAGCAAAGCCTGCTGCTTTGGCAAGCTCTCTCTCTCTCGCTCAGTGCAAGCCAGGCTGTCCAGGACAAGAGTAGAGCTGTTGAAAAGAAAAATTCGGTATAGTTCGGATTCGGCAGAATTCGGCCCATCTCGATTCAGGATATGCTGAAGTCCGAATTCCCCTGATTCGGATCCATGGAATTCGGCGCCTAGTTTGAATTCGGGGGGAAATTCGGCCGAATAAAGTCAATAAAAATGCACTCGTGCATTTCTGAAGCTCTGGGGGGGCATTTTTGGGGGTGGAGGTCTCAAACTTTCAGGGTAGCTTGAGGGGACGCTTCTTGCAAGAACCCCCAAGTTTTGTAAAGATTGGGTCAGGGGGTCCCGAGATATGGGGCCCGGAAGAGGTTGCAACCCCCAAAAAATCGCCCACAGTGACAGGAATAAAGCCACTTAAAGCACATTGGTGCTTTTCTGCGGCTCCGGGGGAGCACATTTTTGGGGGTGCAGCCCCCAAACTTTCAGCATAGCTTCAGATGAGGCTTCTTGGAAGAACCCCCGAGTTTTGTAAAGATGGGATCAGGGGGTTGAGAGATATGGGTTCCCCCCCTTTTCCCTATTGGGATGAATGGGATCAGCTGATCCTATGCATCTAGAGAGCGGCAAATCCAAGGCAAAACCTCCCGTGCTAACCATTGCAATGCAAAGCAACATGCGAGCCACCATGGAAAGTAACAGAGGTGCACTAGGCTAGCTATAGCAAAAAGGAAAAAAGGAGGTGACTTGGACAGTGAAAATGTATTGTGAAAGTCAGATTTTGCAAAAACATTTTTGAGTGAGCAGCAAAACAGACCGTGCAAAAAAAAACCCCAGAGTTTGTATTTTCTGCCCTGCTCCTTCTTCTCATGGTGGAGGGATGCTCCCCCCTTATGCAAACGACCCCACCAAACTCAAGCAAGTCTCACCAGCACCACCCCCACCTCTCCAACCAATACAGCGCTAAGGTGCAGCCCCCAAACGGGGGAAAAATCCAAGACGCAGGGGATCTCATGCAAGCCGCCCCGTTGCACTCAACCCCAGGCTAGAGACAAAAACAGTGAAAAACACCAAGGAGGAGGCTCGACACCAAGGGTGCCGAGCAGAGAGAGACTCGCTAGCCGCTGCACAGACTCAACTTTAAACTTAACTTTAAAAGCAGTACACACACTCCCACAGTGGTGAGCGGTCACACACCCCTCGGCAGAATGGGCTAAAGCCTCCTTTGGCTTCCCCCCCCCCACAGAAACTGCCCCCCACAGACTCTGCTTCCCCCCCCCACATACACACGGGAAAAAAATATAGATTAAAGCCCCAAAAGAGGTGTTACTGTGGATGTCTTCTGTTCCATCAGGAGGGAATGGGTAATCCAATACGATTCCATTTAAGCACGGGAGGTTTTGTCTTGGATTTGCCCCTCTCTAGATGCATAGGATCTGCTGATCCCATTCATCCCAATAGGGAAAAGGGGGGACCCATATCTCTGGACCCCCTGATCCCATCTTTACAAAACTTGGGGGTTCTTCCAAGAAGCCTCATCTGAAGCTACGCTGAAAGTTTGGGGGCTGCACCCCCAAAAATGAGCTCCCTGCAGCCACGGAAAGGAGCGAATGTGCCCATGCCCCCCCCCACACAGGGATTTCTCTCTCACACAAACAGATACTCTCTCTTTCTCTCCCCGGGCCACGCAGCAGCTGGGCTCACGTGCTCAATCGCGACTGATTGGCCAGAAGAAGACCCTGCTTGGCCACCGATTGGCCGCAGGAGAGTGCTGCTTACTAACTGACGGTTATGCTGCTGTGCCGAACCCTGAATTTGCTGAATTTATTCGCTGAACACCCTGAACTCGCCGAATTCGGCTCCCCGGTTTCCAGCCTTTTTTGAGTTCGGTTCCATCCGAACTAAAAACCGCCGAATCGGGGAAAATTCGGCTGTTTTTCGGATCGGGTTGAACCGAATCGACAGCCCTAGACAAGAGACCGGATCACCTCTGCAGAACCAGCAAAAGGGAAGCCATGATTCGCGATTGTCTCCTGATCCAAAGGGAAGCCATTATGCCGAAGCGAGAGCATCACGTCGCTCTTCTCTGCATCCTCCCCCTCCCGTACCCTGTCGTATCCTGTGTGAAAACATCCTCAGCAATCTACATTAAAGGATTCCCCTGCCGCCTTCCTGGAGTGTGAAGATTTACAATCTCTGGAGGTCCTGTTGAATGTGAGAAGATCCAGGTCTAACCATCCCTGGACTGTATAAATCAATGGTGCCAGCTTAGTAAACAAATTGCCACTTTGCCATCTCCGGGTCCCGAAGTCTTTGATCCCTTTTGTTTTAGGAAAGAGCCATCTGGGAAATCTCACTCCCCCCCACCCCCAGAGAAGGGTATATTTTGCCCTCCCCAACAAGGTAGTCAGTTCAGATCTTCCCCTTAACTCTGTCCTGTCTCTCTCGTGTGTTGAGTTCCACGGAGCTCCACACCCCTTCCCCCCCTCTTCTGGTGACTTGGCTGGTTCAAGGCTCCGGAAAATCCCTCTCCCAGACCACGTTGTACTTTGTTTCGTATCTATAAGTCACGGATTTTGGACATCTCCACTTCTAGATTAAAACGTATTCCCAATTAATAACTTCCTCAATGTCTCTAGCCTACCTCCTTTTATTCTTAGTTCCTTGTATGTATGTATTTGCAACACTGAACGAATGAATACATAAACATCTTTTAATCTGGAAATCTTTGGTCTGTCTTTATTTGGGAGTCACTGAAAACAACCATGGTAGACACTGGGAGATTTTCGCTTATATAAATAAATTGGTACCACTGCTCATGCTAATTTCCCCAATCAAAGAGCAGTTTTGGTAACACAAGTTCTGGCTCTTTCACCCACAGCTCTCCCTGTTCCAGTACAGAACCAGGTATCAAATTAAGAATATGAAATATGTGGGGACAAATACAAACTCAGCACCATGGTAAAGTACAGAATGTCTACTAATGCAGGAAGCCTCAACATGGATATTGAAATCTAGAAGTACAAGGCTCAAAGCCCAATACTACTGCTGAACTCCAGGAGTTATTCTAGGCAATGAGTGGGCAGCATACTAGTACAAGCTCCCCTTGGTTATTTAACATCCAGCATTAACCAATGCACTCAATATATAGTATCTCCATATGCAGAAAGAGGTAGAACATTGAGGTGGAGGAGGATATATCAGTTCCAGTTGTATGTAAGAGATAGCACTTCTAAATGTTTCCCTATTTTAAAAACTCCCTGCAATAAAAAAAAGAAAAAGAAAATACTAGTACACCAGGAAAAAGGGTCTAGTCCAGCTTGCTTCCTGATGTGCTAATTTTCTACTGGCTGAGTATTATTTTTTTTTTTGTAAGGCACATTATAAATGTGATCCCCACCTCAAGTGATGCAGTCCGTTCTACCACTTCATTCTTCTGCACTTCGTACCTGGCCACAGAGACTTTGTCTTGAAGGATACATCTGGTA
The DNA here is from genome assembly GCF_029931775.1 of Euleptes europaea. Classification (NCBI taxonomy): domain Eukaryota; kingdom Metazoa; phylum Chordata; class Lepidosauria; order Squamata; family Sphaerodactylidae; genus Euleptes; species Euleptes europaea. The sequence goes on along the minus strand of NC_079313.1, from coordinate 50,009,285 downwards.
ACAAAAATGAGAAGCACGCAAACTGGATGGGGGATACACTTCTGGATAGCAGTGTGTGTGAACAAGATTTTGGGGCACAGGTGGATTGTAAGCTAAATATGAGCAGCCAGTGTGATGCCGTGGTAAAAAAGGTTAATGCTGTCTTGGGATGTATCAGGGCATAACATCCAAATCGCAAGATGTCATAGTCCTGCTGTACACCTCATTGGTCAGGCCACACCTGGAATATTGTGTGCCTCACTTCAAAAAGGATGTGGACATAATGGAGCAGGTGCAGAGAGTAATGAGGATGATCAGGGGCCTCAAGACCAAGCCCTACAAGGAAAGTCTGAGGGATTTGGGAATGTTCAGTCTGTAGAAGAGGAAATTGAGGGGGGACATGATTGTATTTGAGAGGCTGTCACGAAGAGGAGAGTAGGGAGCTGTTCTTGTTGGCAGCAGAGGATAGGGCTTGCAATAACGGGCTTAAATCACAGGCGGAAAGGTACTGGCTAGATATTTGGGAAAAAATTTTACAGTAAGAGTAGTTCAGCAGTGGAATCAGCTACCTAGGGATGTGGTGAGCTTCTCACTGGCAGTCTTCAAGCAGCAGCTGGACAAACACTTGTCAGGGATTCTCTAGGCGGATGCTGCACTGAGCAGGGGGTTGGACTAGATGGCCTTTATGGACCCTTCAAACTCGATGATTCTGTATCTGCTGAGTAAATTGGAATCCTTATTAACTACATCCAAATCCAGAAGTACCTTAAAAACCAACAAGATTTCCAGGGGATCTTGTTGTTCTTCAAGGTGCCACTGGACTCAAATCTAGCTCTTCCACTGCAGACCCAGCTGAAACTATGAACCACAATCACTCTCCCTGTGCTGACTCTAGATTAAAGAAGCTATGTCAAAACAGAGACTGCTTACATATCAGGCTAAGTCTCTTTCATCCAGGAGCAACCAGCTTTGAAATAGCCAGAATCACTTGTAAGGAGAATGGAAACCCATGTACTTCTAGCTTTCAGGGAGGGCCAAAAGAAGGAGAATTGTCCACTGTTTCACTGTCCTTCTCCTGCCTTGGCATGTCTTACTCCAGATGCCATAATTCCCTTTCCTGCTTAGATACCCAAGCGCCCCATCCTCCTCCCCAGGTTCATTCTGCCACTCTATCAGGTACTTCTCCTAGCATGCCCAAAAGTCCTCTTCTGGATATCTCCCTTCAAGAGGTACTGGAATTTCCACTCTGTTCCCAGATAAAAAGGGCTGTTACAGAAGGGAGGCAGCTGTCAGTGGGGTTCTTAGTCCCTCCCTCAGCATTTGTCAAATGATGAAAGCATAAGAGAGAGAAATTCACAAACTGTTGGCTGTTGTCCAAGAGAAATGGTCAAATTAATCTCTGGTGTAGTTCCAGTGGTTATCAATACAGTCACATAAAAACAAGAGTATGGGCCTATTGCTTAGATGTAAAGAGTGATATAGTGGTTGTTAAATACCCAAAAGTGAAGAATCTTGTGAATACAAAATTTGGGGGGTGGGGGAGAGAGAGAAGCAGATTCCCATTTCCTGAATGTTAGCTGCACTGGCCTTCTCATGTTCCTTCTCATGTATCAGAATACATCACCAAGTTCTTCCGTTTATCATGAGAACTGTGTGTGTGTTTTGAATCAAACAGCTGTGTAAATACAGTGGGTTTGATTGTACAATGAAAAAAAAAAAGCTTGAGAGACCAAAGAAGCTTACAAACTCTCACAGTGCGATCTTCAGCTCTCTAAGTCAATTGAAGTCAATGGGCTTAGAAGGGTGTAACTCTACTTAGGACTGCACTGTTAGGCATACAGGCATTCAGTGTTAGGCATCAAAACACGGAAACGGTTAAATTTTGCTTTAATCATTACTTCTTATGGGACTTACAGAGCATCAGTGTTAAAAGCAAAAAAGTACATAGTACCACTGTGACACTAAGGCAGGGGTCGGCAAAGTGCAGCTCCAGAGCCACAAGTGGCTCTTTGGGCCCCTGAGTGCGGCTCTTCCCACGTGCAGGGGCGCAAGTCGCGAATGTCGGTTGAGACGGGGGGCGGGGGGGGAACGAGACGAATACCAGCATGGCAGTACCAAAAGGGGGCGGGAGAGAGTCTGCGCAGGAGGCGCTCGCGTGACGAAGCAGCGACCGCGTGCCGCTGATGCTGGCAGGCCTGCTGTGGGGATTGGGTTTTTTTTTAAGCAGCGGAGGGAGTGGCCGCCGTGTCGATATTTGTACGGTAAGCCCAAGTTTTCTTTTAGGATTGGGAGGGGTTGTGACAGAGCATCCCAGCCTCTAATTCGCATTGCACCAAAGGATGTGCGTCGCCCGGACGAGGAAGCCTGGCGCGGCGCCTTTCTCTCCACTCTTGAGGCCGCACGCAGCCCGGAGGGGAGGGGGAGGCAGAGAGCGAGCTGCCCCAGCGGCCGCCACCTCCCCCCTCCCTGCCGCGCGGGCCCTCCTTCCTCCCGGGCTGGCAAGGGGAGCGCCAGAGCATGGCGCTCCCTGCAGTGTAGAGGGGGGCTTGCCAACGACGGAGGGGCCTAAGCCTCGAGGCGCCCTCCCTGGCCCCTCGGCCAGTTCACAGCACAAGTGGTCTGCTTTGAAAGACCTGGAGAAGGAAGACATGATGATTTTTCACACCTGGAATAGTATTCCTGACTCATATGATCAGTTGAAAAAACTAGCGTTTGCTGTTCTTTCCCTTTTCGGTTCTACATATTCATGCGAGCAAACTTTTTCAAGCATGAACCTTATCAAGAGTAAATTGAGAAGTCGTCTTATTGATGAGAACCTGGAATCGTGCCTAAAATTAAAAACAACAACATACAAACCTGACTTACCCAAACTTTCCAAGGAGATGCAAGGCCATTGTTCACATTAAGTGTTTGTCAGTCATTGTCATGATTTAATGTTATGGATACGTTACTTACAATTTAATTTTTATCAATAAATAAGATCATTATTAAGTATGATGTCAAGTTTTATTCAGTGTACCTATAGTTTAATTGACTTAAAACTTTAAAGTTTATTAAGTTAATAAACAATGTACCTACCTATATATTTTAAGTTTAAAAAATTTGGCTCTCAAAAGAAATCTCAATCGTTGTACTGTTGATATTTGGCTCTCTTGACTAATGAGTTTGCTGACCCCTGCACTAAGGTAAGAACATAAAGGCCCTGATGGATCAGACCAGAGGGGCACATTCTTCAGCAGCCTTCCTGTTTCCCACAGTGGCCAACCAGATGCTTCCAGACAGTCCGAAATCCTCCCCTCCACCGGCTGCCATACAGGAGTATAAAAAGAGGCTGCTTCTACATGGGGGGTTTTCTGCCCCTTTGCTTCCAAATTGGAATGCTGCTTCTGGAGGACCCACTCTACCCATTCACTTTCCCTTTTTAAAAAGTGTTCTAGTGGCATGGTGGGGAAAAATGGGGGATAACAGAGGAACGTGCACAAAAACCTCCCAAGTAGATGCTCCATGGCCTCAGCGTTTGCAGTGGTGATGGGTGCAGAACAGAGAGCCCGCCCTGTGTACAAGAAGCCCATATTCATATAAATTAATCCTGTTTCAATCCTGTTGAAAATGAACGGTGTAGGTTAACTTGCTCTGTTCAAAGGAATGGAACGTGTTACTTATTCTCTCCAGACTGAACCATTATATTGTATATTCAACAATAATGTGATGAAATATCACTGAAATGTCTGACAATATAGTGGATCATTACCGTGAACAGAAATGTTGACTTCTTACAATGTTTTATCGCGTGTAATCTGTACATTATTATAACTCAACACTAAAAGTGGTGAAATTATTGAGTAATAATGGTGACTTAATTTTTTAACTCCCAGTGAGCTCAATGACGAATTTTAGAGTTAAAACAACTGAAAAGAGACTTGGCAAATGACAAAACAATGTGACTTAGAGGTCCAAGTTGCTGACACTGGGATGTGTTTCCCTACTTTTAGTATTAATCTGCAACGTGCAGAACATGCATAGTATAACAGAGAGCAAAAGAACCGATCATTTTAGCTAAACACTCAACTTGAAAACAGTAGATACACTTCAAGCTTTGAAGCAATGTTGTACTTCTAAGACAGTGTTTTCACAGGAGTGAAATACGGCATTGGCTCTCCAAAAGGAGATTACTAAACTCAAAATCTGTTTAAGATTATAAGAATTAATTTGTTTCTCTTTAGTGTTGAATCCTTCACATTTATCAAACTGCAAACTCCATTTTTTGGCTGATAAATTACAGAAGGCTCATCTTTAACGAGTTGACCATAAATAAAGGGGCTTTACTATGGTTGCCAACCTCCAGGTGGTAGCTGGAGATCTCCTGGGATTACAACTGATCTCCAGGCAACAGAGATCAGTTCACCTGGAGAAAATGGCCACTTTGGAAGGTGGACTCTACAGCATTATACCCCACTGAAGTCCCTCCCCCCAAACCCCACCTTCCTCAGGCTTCATGCCCAACATCTCCAGATATTTCCCAAACCAGAGCTGGCAACCCTAGCTTGTACAGATTACAAATGTTTTCAAAGCAACGACAATGGCTTTTCTTGAACTACTCAGCAGAGCTAGCATTGATGCTACAACTGTAGTGTGATAACTGCACAAATACCAAGAAAAGGGATGTAAATCTTGCTGAGGTAGGGTTTTCCTTTATGTGCTGGAGGAGGAGATGGGCATCCTGTGAAGTAAACTAACTTATGTTTGTGAATCTTTGTGTCACTGATGTATAGGGAAAATATGGGATTCAATTTTCCCCCTTTAAAAAGAACTATATCCAGGACTGTGTATATCCCATGATTCTGCAAGAGAAATAACACAGAATGTTATAGTGAGAATACACAGTCCCGACTCCCAAGCATCTGATTCTTTTTACAAAGAGGAACAGTGCAATCCTAACCAGAGTTATACCCTTCTAAACCTAATGTATTTAGAAAGGTGTATCTCTGATTAGGATTGCACTATAAGTTTCTAGTCCTTACGATTGCAAAGGTATCCTTAAAGGCATGAGTACGGAAGAATGCATACGGAAATTTCAGAAGCCAGAAATGTGGAAGAATAAGATTTCCAGTGGTTGCAGTGGGACTTTGATTCATGCACTCTCCCATTGTTAGCAACACTCAAATAAACTATGAAGCATGCTAAATTACATACATAGTTTTTACCAATTTGCATAATTTATAGACGATGTAGAATTCATCTTTCGGTATAGAATTTGGATTCCCTGGGTAAATAATTTCAATTTAATTTTAATAAACACAGTTCTGAGTGTCTCTGTGGCAAACTCAGTAAGCAATCATCATCTATTTAAAATACTTCTAATAACAGCTCCAAAAATGTGCAGATATGGGGAAGGGGGGCATAGGGTTGGATCCAGAGAAAAGCTTACCATAAGTGTTGGTGGAGAGGATCTTTCCCCCACCTTCCCTAAGCAGTCCATTGTTTATCCTGAAAATCCTCTCTATGGATTTGGAGAACCTCACAAATTGCAGCACGGTAGGTTGCACTGCAGCGACAAGAGAGAATCGGGTGACATCACTTACTTCTTCCTCTTCTGCTGATGTAAGCTGCAGATGGAAGTGGGAGACGGAGACTATTTTACCCAGTTCCCTTTCATAGTGGCAGCATGCCATAATGTGGTGTATTTTGTTTGCCAAGCTTCCCTGATCGTCAGAGATCACTTTTGGAACACACAATGAACTGCTAGGGGAAGGCAGTACATGATCTAATCTATCACCTCCTTGTGTGAGTTTTCCTTGTGGACCTGACCCATTATTGTCTCGTCAACTATGTAATAAGTACCTTTAATTACTGCACCACAATGTTATAGTATACCCTGCTTTTTCTCTACCTTTAAGGAGTCTCAAAGTGGCTTACAATTGCCTTCTTTCCTTCCCGCCCCCCGCACCACAACAGACACCTTGTGAGGTAGATGAGGCTGAGTTCGGAGAGAACTGTGACTAGCCCAAGGTCACCCAGCAGGCTTCATGTGCAGGAGTGGGGAAACAAACCCGGTTCACCAGATTAGAGTCCACCGCTCATGTGAAGGAGTGGGGAATCAAACCTCGTTCTCCAGATTAGAGTCCACCACACTTAAACACTACACAACACTGGCTCTACACCATGCTGCAAAGGTTATGCGCTAGATTTTAAAAGTGCAACTGGAAGACCTACAAAAAACCCTTTAGAAAATGCTGACTAATGACCATATTATATTTTTAAACGAGTTATCATATGCAATAGGACAAAACTGCATACCCAGTACCAGTCTGCCCATTAGTGGCACCTTCTTTTAAAGCTCTGCAGGTTCCAATGAGGACAACTCCAGTAAGGACATCTTCGATATATTGCTTCATCCATTTCATCAGACTCTGGGTGGCTAAGAAAAACATCAAGATTCATGAAAAATGCGCTTTTTTTATACTAATTCTGTTTATGTTATGAGTAAACACTGATGTCATTGGCTGATGGAGGCTTTAACAGCCATGATTCTTGCAGTACAACAGAGGCTGCTAGTGCTGTAGTGCACGGAGCTCAGATACCAACATATTTTGGAATCACTTGTGTGTTCCATATGGTGTATTTTGGGATGAAGGAAATGGCCACTCCTCAGAGGAAGGAAATCATGTCACATACAATTTCTGCATCTGAAGTCAAACTTAACTCACATTATTCCTGATATAGAAAAGGGGGGAAACTACCAACAGGAAAAAAAAGGTGACTCCTACAGACACTATATAAATTGAAATTAGTGTTATTATGTGCTCCTCTGAGGGACAAGAACTTTCAGGAGAAGCACTTTTTGTAATATTATCTTTATTTACAAATATTACAGAGACACTCCCACAGAGCAGCTGATTCCATCAAGTCCCGGTTAGAGAGTCCAGGGCTGTAGTGAACTCACAGCAGCTTGTCTTGGCTTCTGAACCTAACTATAGGCCTCTTCAGTCTATGCAAACTGGAAGCCCACTGACTGTGTACTGGGAGCAAGTGGTCCTTGTTCTGAGCAGTTGCTGTTTTGTGTGAACCGGACGAAGCATGGATTGTCCATATGCATACATCTTCTACACATGAACCATAATTCTGGGGGGAATTTCCTCCATGCACATCACATTCTTGACCTGAATCATCTGGCTACCACATGTCTGGGAACTGAGTTCCAAGTACTGAATGTGCAAGGCACAACTGATTGGCCCAGATGGGTACTTTCATGGGAGGAAGTGATGGTAATGTAACGTACAGTCGGGCCCTCTTGTCTCTTCGCTTCCAAACTCAAATTTCTACTTCCTTCAAAGATCCTCTTCCCTTCTCACCTCACCTGTGAGGGGCCAACTCCTCCAAATTCTAGTGGGCACTAGAACAGAACTATCAAGAACCTTGCACATGGGCCATATCGCTGTATAGGGCCGATGTGCATAGAGGTGGAACAGAAATGACAGCACTGGTCCTGGCTTTCCAACCATGAATGCTCCAGATCATTCTGAGCCCATGTGTGTCACCCCCTCCATGCACATGGCTCTATACATGTTATGGACACAGGGAACTCTCTCTCTTAAGTTCCATTGAGGAAACATCCACAGTTCTTAAGGAATGCTAACATTCTTTTGTCATAGGTCTTGCCTTCTAGCAAGTGTGTGCTGTGCCATGGTGATAGAGTAACAGTAAGCAAGGTCACCTACCTCAAAATGAGGTCTGGAATTCTCCAGGAAGTACAACTGATCTCCAGACTGCAGAGATCAGTTCTCCTGGAGGAAATGGTAGCTTTGGAGGACAGACTCAATGGCATCAGAATTCTGTTCCCTCCCCAAACAGTGCCCCCAAATCGGGACGTACTAAAACTAGGAACAGTGCTTGCCCATAGAGAATGCCTGCTTACCCATTGGGAATAGTGGAAACCACACTTGCCAATAGGGAACTGTGAGACCACGCTTGCCTATAGGGAACTGTGAGACTATGCTTCCCAATAGGAATTAATGACACCACGCTTGCCTATAGGGATTAATGACACCACGCTTGCCAATAGGGAACTGTGAGACCACGCTTGCCAATAGGGAACTATTGGCAAGCGTGGTGTCATTAATTCCCTATTAGCAAGCGTGGTCTCACAATTCCCTATTAACAAGCGTGGTTTCATTATTCCCTATTGGCAAGCGTGGTGTCATTAATTCCTATTGGCAAACGTGGTCTCACAGTTCCCTATTGGCAAGTGTGGTGTCATTAATCCCTATTGGCAAGTGTGGTGTCATTAATCCCTATTGGCAAGCATGGTGTCATTAATCCCTATTGGCAAACTGGTCTCACAGTTCCCTATTGGCAAGTCTGGTTTCTACTATTCCCAATGGGTAAGCAGGCATCCTCTATGGGCAGTTATGTATGGCCTATGGGCAAGTGCTGTTCCTAGTTTTAGTACGTCCCCCCCAAACCTTCATAGATTTCACAAGATAGAGCTGGCAACCCTAGCAGCAACCTCCAACACACTCCCAGCCCATATCCTTGACAGCCGAGTTACCAATCTCTGTGTGTGTGTAAAGTGCCGTCAAGTCGCAGCCGATTTATGGCGACCCCTTTTGGGGTTTTCATGGCAAGAGACTAACAGAGGTGGTTTGCCAGTGCCTTCCTCTGCACAGCAACCCTGGACTTCCTTGGTGGTCTCCCATCCAAATACTAACCAGGGCTGACCCTGCTTAGCTTCTGAGATCTGACGAGATCAGGCTAGCCTGGGCCATCCAGGTCAGGACCAATCTCTACACTTGTTCAAAAAGTATCGAAGACTCTCCAACTGGGGTGGGGTGGGGGCCGGTTGTGCGTAGGGGTGACCCCCCTCCAGTGCTTGGAGCGCCTCATAATTAGAACCCAGAATAATTTTTGATCTAATCCCTTATTTACACCTTTTACTAATTTTATATTAAGCATTGATTTAATGATGTTAGATAGGATAAGAGTATGTTAATTAGAATAGTAAAGGGATTAGTTCCGTTAGCAAAAGTTTACACAATTTATTTTTAGACGGAAGAGGGGCAAGTCAATTTATTGTTAATTTTAGAAACCTTAATTATAGGTGGGTTTTTTTTGTAATATTATTATCTTAAATATTGGATATTGTTTTAGATTGTTGAAGGCTTTCACGGTCAGAGTTCATTGGTTCTTGTGGGTTATCCGGGCTTTGTGGCCGTGGTCTTGGTATTTTCTTTCCTGACGTTTCGCCAGCAGCTGTGGCAGGCATCTTCAGAGGAGGAACACTGAAGGACAGTGCCTCTCCGTGTCAAGTGTGTAGGAAGAGTAATATATAGTCAGAAAGGGGGTTGGGTTGAGCTGAATCATTGTCCTGCAAAAAGTATCACACCCTCATTAGCACATTATCTCAATACTTACAGGACAATGATTAGCACATTATGTTTGATACTCGAGATAATGTCCTGCAAAAAGTATCACACCCTCAGTAGCACATTATCTTGATACTTACAGGACAATGATTAGCACATTATGTTTGATACTCGAGATAATGTGGTAATGAGGGTGTGATACTTTGTGCAGGACAATGACTCAGCTCAAACCCAACCCCTTTCTGACTATATATTACTCTTCCTACACACTTGACACGGAGAGGCACTGTCCTTCAGCGTGACTCCTCTGAAGATGCCGGCCACAGCTGCTGGCGAAACGTCAGGAAAGAAAATACCAAGGCCGCGGCCACACAGCCCGGATCACCCACAAGAACAAATCGTTTTAGATGTTAATATGTCAACCTAAGAAAATAAAATAAAAATGTTTTAAAAAGTAATAATTAGAACCCAGCGACCTTTGGACGATGCCATGAAGCCCAGCGGGGCTTACCCCCGAGGAAACGTGTATACCCAGGCTCTGGGTGCTCTTGGGGACGCCCTCCCTACCCGGCACGTGGCCGCCCCCAGGCTGCTGTTCCCCCCCCCCTCCGCAGCCGCCCCCCTCTCGCCCGCCCTTCGCGGCGGCTTTGGGGAGCCACGTGCGCGCCGGCGCCGAAGCCGGGCGTGGCCTGGAGGTGGCGGAGGGGAGAGGCGGCTGGAAGGGGCGGGCGGGCAGGCGGGCAGGGGGCGGCGGGCCTGGGCTCTCTCCCCGCCGGCGCCGATCGCGGCTATGGAGGACGCCGGCTCTCGCCCCTGATCCCGCCGCCGGCGGCGCGCCGGCCCAGCCCCAGCCCCGAGGTGAGCGCCCTCCGGGGGAGCGGGGAGGACGGAGCCGCTCGGAGCGCGCTCCTCCCCATCGGCGGGGAGGGGGCCGCCCCGTCCGCAGCCGCCTCCGTCCCTCTGTTTGACCCGGGGAAGGGAAACTGGGGGGGGGGTTTCGCATACGGCCCCCAGGCTGGCGACGGGCCCCTTGCGGAGGGCATCCAGGGTCTCGGTGCGCCCCGAGGCGTGCACAGCCCGTCCCCTCTTGGACGTTTGGGCTGCGATACTAAGAAGGGAGGGGGCGGCGGGGGGGGGGAACTGCCCCCGTCGAGCTGGCTTTGCTCAGTCTTGCTCGCCTGCCCTCCCCCCCCCGTCACCCACCCGTCACTCAGCCCGTTACCCTGGATACAGGAAGTCGGTGAGCGCAAAACGAGGGGAGGGGAAGCAATTAGCGTGCTGCTCGGGCTCCTCTTGACGCCGTGGAACAATTAGGGAACCCTGGCTGCATCCCCTCTCCTCTGCTGCAAGGCACATGGACTCACTTTCTAGCGGCATGTGAAGAAGGGAGCTGTGGCTCACGGAAGCTCCTACCCTGCCAGAAAATATCTTCAGATAATCTGAAGAAGGGAGCTGTGGCTCACGGAAGCTCACACCCTGCCAGAAAATATTCTTGCTAGTCTTCAAGGTGCTCCTGGACTTCTTTCTCTTTTCTACTACTGCAGCCAGACCAACGCGGCGACCCGCTGTGCATGAGCGAACCGTTAGCTTTCTCAACAAATGCCTTTCCGCTTAGTTATGCCCAGTTCTCCTAGTTGGCTCCCTGTGTGCATCTGGGGGTGGGGGGAGAGAAGTGGTTTTTTTTTTTAAGTTTTTTTGTTTAAATCCATGCTGCTAACTTTATCTGGACTGTTTCATACTCCTGTCAGCCGGCCGAGAAGGAATGTGTTGAAAAGTTGCTGTGAAAATCAGCACAGATGACCAAGGAACACCCCGTCTGGGAAGAGCTGCTTCCCTCCAGCTTGCGGGTAACACCGATTCGTCTTGAACTTCTGCTGCAGGCAGCCCTTGGAGGACGCTAATTCACAGTGGGTCGCCGCGTTAGCCTGTCTGCAGTAGTAGAAAAGGGCAAGAGTCCGGTAGCACCTTAAAGACTAATAGAAATATTTTCTGGTAGGGTGTGAGCTTTTGTGAGCCACAGCTCACTATCTGAAGAAGTGAGCTGTGGCTCACGAAAGCTCCTACCCTACCAGAAAATATTTTTGTTAGTCTTTAAGGTGCTACCGGACTCTTGCCCTTTTCTACTACTTTGAGGAAGCGGCAGGGAAAGCAAAAAAAAAAAACCTAGCGGTTTCCCTGCTGTCTTTATGCCCGGACGTTGAATTTAGATCGACAGGGAAAGGGGATTGTGGTGAGTGCCGTTGGGATAAAGAGATAGCGGTCGGTAAATGTTTTGTGTTGCTATAAATATATGCTAACTGGAACTGTTTTAATACACTTGAGGTTTTTCGAGCTCAGCTGTGGACATAAATAACTCTCTTGTAAGGTCCAAACTCCACCTTAATGTGGGAGATGTTTGGGCAACAGTGACTCACATTTTTCCCTTGTATTATGTAGTAAGGGGGATAAATGGTGTTATGGTTTCTCTGACCCTTGAAAATGAAGCCAAGGTGTGTGTGTGTGTGGGGGGGTGTTATGGTAATAGGCAGTAATGGTGGCATGCCACATAATTATTATCACTTTAGTGATGGGGGGAGCAGGGCAGGTGGTGGCATCCATGTAACAAATAGTTTAGTCCTTAGAACAGGATTATAAATAATCATGGTGGTACCCTGATATGTGGCCACAAATTTGCCTCTGGAGACCGGGCAGAGGAACTTACTTAGACCAGAAAAGTGGTGGGTTTTTGGAAGGCCTCAAAAAGAAAAAAGCACCACTCCGTGGGAAATCATTAGCCACTCAACTTGCGGCTTGTAGTGGGTAAGACCTAAACAACACCTGCCTGTAAAGCCAAAATGTACATCTTACAGGAGATCTGTAGACCTCACCGACCCATCTTTTCTCTTGCATCCCACTGGTCGTGACTGTTCTGATTAATGGCTGACCATGTGCACCAGAAGGGGAGGTTTTGTTGGCCAGTAATTTTTCTGGACATGTTTGCAAAATTGTTTTGAAGGTCTTACTGTAATAAAACAAAGGGAGAAAAATAGAAGAATGAATTTCATCTGTAGTCTAGATTACACCCTGCAATATCTGACAGGAACTGTTTTCTTGTGATGGAGTGTGTTTTTTTTATGCGGCTGCCCAATTATTGAGAAAATACAACCACAGTGAATAGTAGATGATTGAATGTGATCATAGGCCTTGAAACATGCAGCTCTGATTTTCATCGTTGAAATCATTTCCCCTTTAGAAATTAATTTGTTTGGCTGTGTAATAAATTCTCTTTCCCCCCCAAAGTCATTTGAGATGTTTTAGTAAAGACTGCCAAATTTTCTTTGTCACCCAGCAATTGTATTAAGAGGGAATCTGAGCACATGGTACCTTACAGCCTTCCAAATAAATAGTACAATTGTGGTCTTCAGTGAGGGCAAGTTTATTAAAGGCAAAAGTATGTGAGTACTAAGGTTAGATCTGTTTGCCCATTTTTGTATGAGTCTAATAGTTTGTCATGCCTTTTAAAATGTGATCACAACCCCCAGGAAGCATAAATTAAATAAAAAAAAATTAGTGGATGGTTTGCTAGCAATAGGCCGTATATGAGGTATGCTCAGCGGTTGCTGTTGGGAGTTCTAGAGATTTCATGGCATGCTTAGGGGTAGTGTAGACTGTCGGCCATGTGCAACTGTAACCCTGCCCATGACACACTGAGATGCCTTTGGATCATGAAGTGTGTGAATGGTTTATCATGGAAGAGGGTGGAATATTATGTCAATAATAGTGCGTGTTCCATTTATCTTTACTACTAGGAAGCAGGAAATGAGGAGATGGGGTAAATCCTGAAATAGGTTTCCCACTTATAGTTTATATAGTATCATTCTCAGAAATAGAGTTTGTACCAAAATATTCAGTTATGAACAAAGGTATTGTGTTTGTCCCAGGGACACTTCACTGGCTTATATAGAAATGAAGGTGACTACATTTCCATTAAATGAGACATAAATACCCCCCTCAAAACACCTGTGATTTCTGAATCATTTAGTTTTTTTCCTTTTGTTGTTTTTAATCTGCTGAAGCATGTTGCTATTTCCGTGTAGCACTTCCTGCATGTCTGTCCATTCACAGTCACCTCATAACTGTCTTTTGTGGAGTTCTACATTTCACAGTGTTATTTCCCTGAAGGGCATGTCTTTATTACTGCTCTACAGTCTCTGTGTTTTATGTGTCTGATGTATTTGATGTCATCCTTGGTCTCTAAAATACAATTTTCATGTTTTTTTGCACAATAAAGAAGTGCAATTTTAAAATGATTATTATTGGGCAGTTAAAAGACATGTGACATATAGATCTGATGCACATGCAAGAATTACCAGTTGAAAAATTACTATTTGAAGTGTTTCCCCATGCATGCATATTTGCGGGAAAGTTAGATAGGACTTGGTTAGTTACATAGCATTTCTGGAGGCAGTTGTGTGTGCTTGATCCTTCTGAGATGGTTGGTTGAAGAAACTGTTCTAATACAGATTTTCTGAGCATGATCAATCACAGGATCACATGTAAAAAGTCATTTTTGTGAACATGAAATGTTATATCGAAATTCCACCAACTGATCAACAGTTTTTGTAGATGTTGGCCTGAATTACTGGATGTCTTTTTGGAGTATGCATGTGTTATATGAGATACTGAGAGCTGTTTTGCAAAGACTGAAGCATATCTGAGAACTGCATCCTGAGTCCCTGGAGACACAATCAAATACAGGAAGTAAATGTGCCTTGGCACATCCCCGGACAGAGCCATGCTTTGCAGTGGCAATTCCTGCAATGGTACAGCCTTTAAAATACTGCTGTAATCAATGAAAAGTGCCACTTGGGAAGCTGGCTGTATCCGAAGGCTCCGTTCAGACATAATGCCAAACCATGTTCAGTGAATAAGCCTAGCACAATACAAATCCTACAAAGGGGAGTGGGAGGTACACGAGCCCTAGATTCCATTCTCATCCATGTAATGCCAAATCATGGTTTGCTGTTATCTCCACATCAAGTTTTGGTCTTCCATGTGTTTGCTGTCTACCTTGAGCAGACAATCCAACATTGTATGGAGTTGCTTCAGCCCACTTGAACTAGCCCTGAGTAGTTAACAGTCCAAAGCATTCTATTTGCATAGCAAACATTGGGTCTGCTATCACAGGTCCTTTGCTGAGAGAAACCCAGTTTAGTCTCTTTCTATTAATCCACCAATAAGTGTATCATCTGCTTCCACTCAAAGTGATATTCTTGAAGTTATCTGCATCTAATCTTTAGCCAATGAGTTATCACTTCTGCTAAAGGTTACTTAACTAGACATAAGCCTCATGGAAATCAACCTCACTTACTACCTAAGTAAATAGATTAGGACAGTGTTTCTCAAACGTTAGCAATACAAGGATCTCAATTATGACTTAAAACCTTTGCCGGCTCTCAAGCCTTCTCTTCCTTCCATGCTGGTGTCATCAGAGGGGGTTTGTTAGGATAAAGAGGTGAAAGTCTGATTTGGGGTTTTAAAATGCACAAGCGAGACGAGTGCAGCCTGAATTGAGAATTTAGATGTTTCTTATGGTTCCTATTGGCTCTAGCCTAAGGGCTGAGCTATAGAACTATTAAGCCATGTACCTACAAAGGATTCGATGATCCAGCTGCCAAAATGTAGGCTATGAATAGATTCTGGCAAGCTCATACTGCTGGGGGTTTGGGCGCTACAAGTCCCTGAGAAAATTTTGAAATTTAACCAATTTACAGGGACATTTTGAGGCCATATGAAATGGAGATTAAATCATATTCTGAGGTCACTATTAAGTACTTCAACTGAATGGCTTATGATTCTATCACTAAAATAGCCTTATTTTAATAACGAATGATTTTTTAAAACTATCAATTTTGTTGAAAAATTCACTCATTAGAAAAAAATTGGTTCAGGGCCCCTCTGGGATTAGGGGCCCTGAAGCTTAAGCTTCATTAGTTTCATAGTAGATCTGCCACTGGGCAGGACAAGATCTTGCCTTCTTCACAGAAGAAGAGTTGGTTTTTATACCCCACTTTTCTCTACCTTTAAGGAGTCTTAAAGCAGCTTACAGCCGCCTTCCCTTCCCCTCCCCACAACAGACACCTTGTCAGGTAGTTGTGGCTAAGAGAGTTCTGAAAGAGCTGTGACACTCCCAAGGTCCCCCCAGTAGGCTTCATTTGGAGGAGTGGGGGATCAAACCCACTTCTCCAGATTAGAGTTTGCCACTATACCACACTGATTTACAGACCCCCTGGATTATCCTTTTGGACCCCAAGGGGTCCCAGACCCCATTTTGAGAAATGCCGGGTTAGGAATTTGATGTAAAGAAGTCAAAAGTCCTTTGCTCCTGCTTCGCATACACTGGGCAGAGTTTATTTTATTAAATTTATTTTTATTATAATCACTCAGGCACTATTTCAGCTATTTGGTGCTAAAAGCAGTTTAAACAGCTCAGAGAACAAACATTAGAATAGTCTTATTGGAAAGATAGATATATTTTAATCAGATTGTTTTTTCCAGGACTGTTTTATCATTGTGTGTTTGATTTTACTTTGAATTTAATCCTGAAAGGTATATGTAATAATACTTGCTTGATCTGAAACGAAAGGTTTCAAAAAGAATTTAAACTGTCTAAAGAGAGTCTACCCAAGGAGATACATTAACTCAGGATGAAAGGAAAAACCTACTTCCTTAATTGTGTTTTGTGGAAGCATGGCTGCCTTTAAATAATATATTATACTTCCTTCACTTTTTATGTCTTTGAAGAGTATAATAATCCATTGTGGCTATTTAGAGTGCTACCTCTATGCTTACATGATCATTAATAAGCAAATTGTTTCTTTTTATTACAGCCATAAGGAAAAATATTTAAGTTTGTAACATATCAATGATTTTTGAAACCCAGTTCTGAACATTTATATCCGCTTGTTGTGCTTAGGTAATATAGATCACAGCTTTGGAGAACTGTGTGGGCCCCTCACTGGGGTTGAGGATCTTTGGTTTTCAAACAGCAATCTTATCTCCTTGCACAGAAAGATGATTTTGAAATGCACAGAAAACTCAGTAGCAGGTGTAATATGTTACAGGGGCCTGAATGGGCTAGACAGGACCTTGCTCTTATGAAAAGGCACAGGGAAGCCCAGGAAATGGAAGAGTTCCGTCCAGATTAATTACCAGATGGTTTGCCTTTTTCCCATTCAGCCACCTACCCGACCCTTAGAAAACAGAGCACTGCAGAGAGACAGATCAGAAGGTGCAGTGCCTACTGACAGAGTTGCCAACTCTGGATTGGGAAGTTCCTGGAGATTTGGGTGTGAAGCCTGGAGAAGGAGGGGTTTGGAGGGGGAGGGCCTTCAGTGAAGCATAATACCATAGAGTCCATCCTCAAAAGCTGCCATTTTTCCAAGGGCACCGATCTCTTTCACCTGGAGATCAATTGTAATTCTGGGAGATCTCCAGGACCCCCTACCCCCAGAGGTTGGCAACCCTACTGACTGTGCAACCTCTTTATTATCAATAGCAAAGTCCATGAAAAACTGCATCAACTTCATACTTCCTTAGGAGATCTGGATTAAAGAGACCTTAATAAGTGTTGTTTTTCAATATGCTACTCCTTTATCTTGCTATCTGTCTAGCAAGCTCTGAAGTTAGTCTGGAGGCTTGGTACATTTTAAAGAAGGAAAGTACGTAAGAAGCATCTGGGCCTGAATTTATACTAACCCAGATGCCTAAAAGTTGCTGTTTGCTAAGTAGTGCTGCAGGTTGTAAAAGGCCTCCTTGTTTGACACACAAACGAGGTAGAATAAATCCTTGTATAGAGAAGCCACAACTCATGAAAGCGACCGTTTCTCTGACTTTAACTTCGCCATGGTGTGATCTTAAACTAACATTTCTGATGACGCAACTACCTGAAATTCAGAATGAACCCTTTTATAGGTATTCAAATGTCGAACTACACCAGTAACATTTCGATAGAGAAGCCATGGCAATGGCCTTAGAATTGTATAATTTTGCTCGCAGCAGCTGAGGAGGTTATCACTGTAATTTCTAAAACAGAACTTGTGGAATTGACACCTACAAGCTCTGCATTCGCATCCAGCTTACAGTTTTTACCTGCTCAAGCTCCCATTTGCATAGCATCAGCACAAGGCAGTGGCGCTTCCAAGAGGCATAGGTCCTATAATTTCTGAAGCCACACATGTGATTGGATTGTTGACCTCTTGTGTGATGCTAATGTCTGTATGGAGAAGCCACTTGCAAAGGGTGAGTGGGAAGGAGAACCACATCATCTGATTCGTTTTATAGTTCCTATATATAGCACTTAGAGGAAGGCACTGCCAACCACCTCTGTTAGTCTCTTGCCATGAGAACCCCAAAAAGGGGTTGCCGTAAGTCAGCTGCGACTTGACGGCACTTTACACACACACATATATAGCACTTAGCAGAGTGACATAGGACCAGACTATGGGGGAGTTTGTCCCGATCCAAATTCTTTTTCAAATATCTTTTTCAATATCTTCAGAAACAAAGTTTCTGAAAATGTTACAACCTCGTCATTTCTATATCTTAATTCCCCCTCCCACTTCAGCTTTCATACTCATTTATCAAACTCAGCTTTCTCACCAGTACCCTTCTCATTTAACATGGGCTATGTCCATACAAGGGCGGGAAAAGGCTCCCCTACTGCAGAAGCAGCGGCAAGTAGTGTGGAAGCGGGGGCGGGGGAATGATGTCCACCTGGTCTGTTCCCAGGTCCGGGGCAAGGGGGGGGGGAAGAACGGCAGCCACCACCCCTGTGGCATGCGGACAGAGTGGCAGAACTGCCTCTCCCTCAGGAGGAGTGGGATGGGTAAGAGAGGCAGGTCTGCCGTTCTCTCTGCATGCCACAGGGGTGGCGGCTGCCCCCCCCCCAGCTACAGCCCTGCCTGTCCCCATGCTACTCACTGCTGTCACGGGCCCCTCTCCTTTTGCGTCCTTTGCATCAGTGAAGAAGCATCAACCCAGTGACAGTCCTGCCAGGCCTCCTCGCATGGCCTAGAAACCTCCCCTTTCCTTCCTTTTCTTCCTCCCAGGTGAGGTGCAATAGAAAGCCACCCCACAGCTCAGCTGGGAGAAGGGGGGGGGAATCCCTTTAAAAGGCTAAAAAGGGAGGGGAGGCAGAACTTAGCCCCACCCCCTCACTGAATAGGCTGCGGAGAGAGCATCAGTGTGGTTGCTCTGCCTGCAGCCACACTACCGTGCCTCCTGAATTGAAGGAGGCATTCCTTTGATTCTTCTCAAAGAGGAATGCCCCAGTAGGCCTGTGAGTCATACTCTTGTTGCATGCAGTGCTGTGTGGAAATGCCTGTTAAATGCATGGCCATGTTGCTCTCCATTTGGGGAAGTAAGCTTATATGAAAGCAGTTTTAGTCTGGAGACAGTGTCTCCCCCCCCCATAAAGTCAAAAAAGTTTGGAAGACAGAAGCATTGCACAAAGAATGTCCCACTCTCACCTCTGTAACCAGGTGTTGGCTGTACCTGGATAGCCCAGGCTCACCTGATCTCATCAGATTTTGGATGCTAAGCAGGGTCGGCCCTGGTTAATGTATGGAGGGGAGATGACTGAGGAAGTCCAGGGTCGGGATGCTGAAGCAGGCAATGGCAAACCACCTCTGAACGACTCTTGCCGTGTAAACCCCACAGGTCACCATAACTCAGCTGTGACTTGATGGCCAAAAAATGTGTTGTATCTTTTCAGAAACATGCAAAACCTGCTGAACGGAAGGAAATAGTGGGGAAAGCAAAGCCTCTCTCATGACTTACCCATCTTTGTTAAGAACTATTGTTGGTCTCCAGCCTTAGAAATTAAGCCCTGCGGGACAAGACTGTGTGCTACATGAAATAACCTGGACAATTGGTAACCTACAAAAATGCTCTTTCTTAATGTATTTGCTTTCTCTTACATACATTCATCTTATACCCACCCACTCCTACTCATGTACACACAGGCATTTCCCCTCCCTAAAAACAGGAAAGGGTTGGTTGATTGAAGTTACTAGTCCATCAAAGAAAGCCAGTTGGGCATCTTTCCCCTACTTACAAGAGAAGCTGTTATCTTACTTCCTAGAAAAGCAGTATGCCGTCAACCTTAGTTAAGGGCCATTTCATTTACCAGCCATTGGTGGGTGGATGGTTGTGTCCTTACAGGTGTTCTAGCCCCCTGCCACCACTTGAATCCTTTTTGTAACCACCAGCAGCATGTGTAAGTGATCTGGCCACATTATTAGTTGGACTTCATCAAATGATTGGCTATTTCTGAACTTTTAACAGGACTCCCATTGTTATTGTTGGGTACAGGGTACATAAGGTTTCATGTAAGAAGGAAACATTCTTATTGGCAACACTAACATGTTACTACTACAAGATTAAAAGAAAGCCCAAATAGCTAGGATTTAAAAATTGTGATGCCATCATAGCATGCTTTAAGAGGATTTATATCAAGGAATTTTAAAGCAAAGTGAGATTGTCTCACAGTGTTTTGCAGAATCCTACTGCCAGATTGAGATGTTGATTTAAAAATGGTTAATTTATGTTATTAACCTAATACATTCTTGAAGACTCTCCAGTTCCCAGTCTTGCTTCAAAGTTTAGATTTCATGTCCCTTAATGTTGATTATTTGAACTGTGACATTTGTAGTTAGGATCAACAAAATGATGGGCAGCTTACCAAAGATATGAACAGTTGGCAAAAAGTAGGACTTCTAAGAGGCGATTCATTCATTAGCATTTCCCATCCGCTTCTGAACAGAAAGAGCTTACAAAACCAAACAAAGGGCATTTCATTCTGGCTTGCATCCATCTCCCCACCCAGGAACCCAATAACGTCTTCAGTTCTATTAATAGAAGTACAAGTGGGAACCCCCAAAGACTTGTGGGGGGTATCTCATTTCCCCCTCCCCCACTATTTCCTCTCTCATTTTCTGAAAGCCCCAGTAGCCTCTCCCCTTTTCCTGCTTCCTTTTCCCATTCCCACCCAACAACCAACCTACATTTATCTGCCCCCACAGCAGCCTCTACCTAGGAAAACTATGGTTCAGTTGTGTGGTGCTGACCACTGTGTTAGGTCTACTTGCATGGTCGGGAACTCTGAAAAACATGTGGGGGGCACCTCATTTCCCCCGCATCTCCCTCCTCACACTATTTCCTCTTCCCCTCCTTCTGTCAACCCCCATATCCTCTCCTCTTTCCCTGCCTCATTCTCACCTTCTCAACCATTCACCAACCTTCCTTTTATCTGCCTCCCATTGTCAGCTATATTAATTATTTATTTACTTCATTTATACCCCACCTTTATCTACAGTGGGTACCAAAACATGTTACATTATTATCCTCTCCTTTTTTCTCCTCACAACAACTCTGTAAGAGAGGTTAGGCTGAAAATATGTGACTGACCCCAAATCACTCAGTGAGCTTCCACAGCAAGATAGGGATTTGAATTTTGGTCTCCCAGACCCTACTCTGAAGCTCTACTGGCTTTCATAGGGTATCTGCTTTTGAAGAGTAGCAAGCAGCCAGACCTAGATGAGTCGCACAAATCAGGTGGTATCAAGACACTCAGTGATTGCTGTCAGGCCTGTGTTGTGGGTCAGCCTGCTGAGACTTCCTCAGATGAGGAGGAAATTGAGGCATAAGGTGATGTGCTGACATAGGAGCCGCAGTCAGCAGAAGTCAGTGGCAAAAGAGAGAAGCAGTCACAAGTAGAGAAGGACTCACTGTGCCAGCAGCCTTCTAGCTCAGGGGAGCTGCTATGCCTTTGGCTCAACCACAGACAATGTCTCCAGAAGACTCCCCAAGGCCCCTGGAACAGAGTCAGTGAAAGCTGAGAATGGAAATGCAGGCACAATGACAAAGTACTCATCTGAAAGCACAGCATAGATCACTAGCTGACAGCTCTAATGAGGCTGATAAGTTCCACTGGGCTTGGAATGCCGAAACAGCCTGATGAGCAACAGCTGGTCTGCTACAAGATAAGGGCCTATTTAAGCGGGCGATGAGATGGGCCTGGTGTGCGAGCAAACTTGTCTCAACCACCTTTTGTGTTATCTCTGTATTCCAGCTATTCTCAGAACTGCTGCTACTCTGACTTTGGAACCATTTCTGACTCTGGATTTGGAATGCCCTTCCAGTACTGACACCTTGGATTTAGACCTGAACAACCTGGTGCTTGACCCTGGACTGGTGCTTGACTATGCTATTCGCCTATTGCCCTCATATCTGCTGGCATTCAGGACAGCCTGGCTCCGATGAGTCTTTCCTCAAAGGCCAAAACAGCACTAGAAAGGACCCAGCCACCTCCCCCTGCCTTTTGCTCATAGAAACCAAGCCTTGGAATGCTGTGGTTGCCTTGCATTGGCCACTGAAGGAATCCGTTGCTTAAAGCTACAGGTGCTGCTTTTATCATTTTAGGGGTTTCTAAACCCCCAATGGGTTTTTTAAGACTTCAGATTTTTCTGCTGTTGTTGCTGACATTGGGTGTCTAACTCATTTTTTGTTCCTACTAATGCATTGTTCTAGCTCTCAAAAAATCCCTGGTACAATAATACTGTGTCACACAGAGACCAGGGAACAGCTTTTATGCAACAGTACAAAGAGCTTTGTGCCAGAAACTGACTTGAGGTTAGGTGTCCTTTTGTGCCGGCACTGGGACCTTGATGCCTCTCCTCATGAACTGCTTCCTCAAGCCCAGATGGGACATGACACAGACACAGCTTGTATCTTTCCCATGGAATTTTAAAAACCTAAGATATGCTCAGAAACAGAGGCAATATGTGGATAGAACAGCCTACTTAATCCTTTTCTTTCCAGCAATCTTTCCAGTCCCAATCCCCCCCCCATTGCTTTTCTCTGTATGAAGGTACTTTGAGTCAAGCCAGCAGTGTGAGTTTTTACAAGTGATGGGCTGTCTAACAAGACCCCTGAAGTTCACTGAGTGACACGAAGTTCACAAATGTAGTTTACAAAACATCCTGTTTTAGTCACCTGGGATTCCCAAACTAAGAAGTATGTAACCAAAGCAGTAGGGAAAGTCTGCTAATACTTATGTGGGGAGATACATGCTGTGACAGGTGGAAGACAAAAAGGATAGTTGCAAGCCAGTAGTTCAAATAAGTAGAGAAGAAAGGTATAAGGGATACAATGATAAATATAACATTAACTGTGCAAACAGCTTTGCTGATATCCCACTCCTACAGGGTATTGCTGGACAGAGTGCTCAGCATGTGCTTCATTAGTCTGAGTTCTTTCTTAGTGGACCAGGCTGGTCATGTCCTCAGCTCTGCTATCCGCATTTGAACTTGTTTTAGGAAGGACGCCAGGGTCTTCCTTCTCATGCCATCAGATCATTCCACCTGTCCCCTTATACTTGGTCTGGACCTTCTCAGCAGCCACCCACAAAGATGCGTCACCTCAGTCTTATCCACAGGGCTGCTTGTTCTCTTCAGCAGGAGTCCTCCTCTCTCCACCTAAGCCACTCATACATGCACATGCACATACACTGTCCTCCCTCAGTTGGTCACCAGTTTGCTCCCTGGGTTGCCTTTGCTAGTGGCTGTTTACCTCCATCCGTCCTTCTCTGCACATTGCTCATTACAATAGTTGAATTACAAGCTTATTTTTCTGATTGATCCAGGATATCCCCAATACATGGATGTTAAACAAAAGCACTATTTCTACTGCTCAGAGAAAATCTGATTTTAAGCCTCAGGCAGATTTTTTTGCAATCTGTTCTTGCATCTTCTGGGGGATGCACAAGCTATTCTGTACTTGCCAGCTCTTCCTTCCTCCATCAGGGAGGCATGGCAAGCTCCAGGATTGTTTTGGCCTCCTAGACCACCCCTGCCTGGGTCTCCAAGGTCCTAATTTAACTTTCTAACCACTACATCACACTGGAATATGCAGAAGCCAACTTGGATATGAACTGGCCCTTAGCTCCAGCAGAAATCCCCCTCCCCCAATTTTGCATGCCATACAGGAGATACCAGCTTCTGACCATTTTCTCTTTGCTGATTTTGAAAGTACCTAAGTTTGGTAAAAAAATAATTGAATCAGAAGGAGCTAGGAGCCTTGGTATGTCACTGTTAGATATGAGTCCAGTAGCACCTTCGAGACCAGCAAGATTTTCAGAGTATGAGCTTTTGAGAGTCAAAGCTCCCTTCATCAGCTCTGACACTCAAAAGTTCATATGCTGAAAATCTTGTTGGTCTTGAAGGTGCTACTGGACTTGTATGCAGCAGTATGCAGCTGTTCTGCTGTAGAACAACGCGGCTGCCCTCTGAAGCTGTCGGTGAGTCACTGTTGATTAAGTCATGGGAATTTTTTTTGTAGAGGGTTTGATGTAGTCATGGGAATTTTCAAATCAGTGAGCAAATTGTATGGGGGATCTGGAATTAGTCTTATTGTAGATGACCTCTGTGTGGGCCAGATTTCTGCAAAATCTGTATGCTATATAAATTTTCCTGTGTATAGAGTATGCAGGCCGATGCCACAACCCTAGGCACAGCTACAGTGGGATTTTATTCCAAGTAAATATGGTATATGCTAACTTCCGAACATGTCAAGATTACACCCCATGTTCATAGTTTCTCCACCTCCCCATTAAATTTAGCCTCGTATAGTTTAGGTCAAATGTAAACGTGTCAAATATTACACTACAAGGCTGCTCAGAGGAGCACACATTACAATGCCAAAATTTATGTGACGTCTGACGAGCTGTCAGCTCCTGCACAGTTGAATAAAAGCAATGTAAGTGCATTTGGGACATTTAAATCCTCTGCTATCAGGCATCAGGTTTATTACAGGTCAGGTCTATAAATAAAGAATGGAAGTTCTCTAATTCTTTAATGAAGATGAATGCTATTTGAGATTAATATGGGAACCAACCCCAAGTGCTGCTCTTAGTGACTTTTTCCAAACAACATTGTAAATTATACATTAATACATGCAATGTGGTTAAGACTGCAGAGGGAACTGCCTTTTCATTGCCAAAAGCCAGTAGAAGTACCATGAAGACCTAGAAGGGTACTGTCAGCTGTATATATTTTTGTTTGGAATTTCCCTTTTTGATTCTGTGTGTCTATGTACACCTACTGGCTGGAGTGTTTCTGAAGGTTGGGTGTGATAAGGCACTTGTGAGAGATCCCCTCTCTCTGAGTTTACTTCTCCAAATCAAATGTTCAGACGTTGATACAGAAACAAAGGATTTATTGAAGACATCAGGAGATGAGACAGGCACAGGTAGCAAGTTGCAAGTGAGGGGCTAATCGGGTTTACAGAATATATTGACTCCAGGGCACTGGGGCACTGGGGTTCACACTTATTGTTATGGGAAGTTACAAGCTTGGCATAATACAAAACATCAGACGAGTCCCAGGAAGTCTGGTGAAGCTATCACACTTCCAAGGCCGCATCGGCCTGAGGGAGTACTGACAGGAAGAACAGCGGGGGGGAAGATACTTGGGGCAATCAGGCCTGGCGCCTGAGACCAGAAGGTGTGAACTGCTTTTACGAGTTCACTGATAGCAGGTGATGGGAAGCAGAGACACATACACAGAGACCCTCACATTCTGCCCCCCTTAAGGCCCCCCTCCGGGGTCCTCGAGAGGGCGAGGCTTATCGGGATAAGCGAGGTGGAATTCTCGGACCAAGCGAGGGGCCGCCATGTGGGGTGCGGCCACCCACTCGTCGTGAGCGGACCCAAGGTTTTTCCAACGAACAAAGTAAAACAGTTTCCCCTTCTTCCATTTGGAATCTAAGACCTTGGATATTTCCAGATGGGTATCCCCTCCTACCACAGTAGGAATCTCATGGTCGGGAGGGGGGTGGAACTGGGGAGCTGCCACATACGGTTTGAGGAGACTAATATGAAATACAGGATGGACTCCCTTGAGAGTCTTTGGGAGCTTCAGTTCCACGGTAACCTCATTGATCACTCGGGTAATGGGGAAAGGTCCCACATAACGGTCGCTCAGTTTTTTGCAGGGACGAAGAGAGCGGAGGTTTTTGGTAGACAGATACACTTGCTCCCCCACCTTTAGCTCCCATCCCGGAGACCGGTGTTTGTCTGCTTGTTCCTTGTACTTGCTTTTCGCCTTCTCAAGATTTTTGAGCAGCCACGGCCAGGTAGATTTAACTGCCTGGATCCACTCCTGAAGATCAGGGGTGGTTTGGAGCTCTGGCGTGACGGGGGCGGAACCGAAAGGACCGAATTCCGTCCCGTATATTACTTGGAAGGGACTAAAGCCGGTAGAGGAATGAGGCGCATTGTTGTACGCATATTCGGCGAATGGCAGCAGGTCGACCCAGTCATCCTGGTGGAAATTTACATAGCAACGCAAATAACATTCTACCACCGCGTTTACTCGTTCCGTTTGACCATCCGTTTGGGGGTGATAGGCGGAAGACAAACCCTGTTCCTCCACCCCCATGAGCTTTAGGAATGCTCGCCAGAATTTGGCAACAAACTGGACCCCCCGGTCGGAGAGGACCTTCCTCGGTACCGAGTGTAGCCTGAGGACATGTGTAACAAATAGTTTAGCCAAACCCTGGGCTGAAGGAAGACCTGCACACGGAACAAAATGGACCTGTTTGGAAAAAAGGTCCGTGATTACCCAGAGAACCGTTTTTCCCCGACTAGGAGGTAGGTCGGTGATAAAATCCATGGCTATGACTTCCCAGGGGCGGGAGGGGTTCTCCAGCGGTTTGAGAAGCCCGGGGGGTTTTCCCATCCGTTTCTTAGCTGTGGCGCAAGTGGGGCAGCTGCGCACATACAGCTCCACATCGGCTCTCATACCGGGCCACCAGAACTGCCTCCGTACCAGGTGAAGTGTTTTAATGAAACCAAAATGACCCGCCAATCTGGCACCATGTACAAGTCCCAATACCTCCTTGCGAAGGGAGGATGGGACATACAGTTTCCCCCCCTGCATCCACCAAGTGTTGGTTCGTTCCAGGCCAGTAGGGAGGAGATGGTGCTCCTCCTCCTGTAAGGAAGCGTCCCGGAGCCGCTGTTGGAAGGCTTCCGGGATACCCTTGAGTGTAGGGGGGGTCTCTGGTCGATGGGCTTGGGACCGGGTGGTGACGGCTAAGCCGGGGACCTCCCCACGCTGCTCGGGCGTGAACAGGGAGTCGACAGGGCGATCGAAATCGTTGCGATACTGGGGAAGTCGAGACAGAGCGTCGGCTAGGGCATTGTCTTTACCCGGGACATGTTTGAGAGTGAACCGGAATTTGGCGAAGAATTGGGCCCACCGAATTTGTTTGGCGTTGAGCTTTCTAGCTCCCTTGAGAGCCTCGAGATTCTTGTGATCGGTACACACTTCAAACGGCAGTTCGGCACCTTCTAAAAAGTGTCTCCATATGGTGAGGGCATGTTTGACCGCCGCCGCCTCCTTCTCCCAAATAGCCCAGTTGATTTCGGACTGGGAAAACTTTTTGGAGAAGTAGGCGCATGGTCTCAACCGCCCCCCTTCATCCCTCTGCAATAGGGCCCCACCCATGGCCACATCCGAGGCATCCACCTGCACCACGAAAGGCTTGGTGCAATCCGGGTGAGCCAAAACGGGTTCGGATGAAAAAAGTAGTTTTAAACACTCAAAAGCCTGCTGGCACTGGGGGGACCATTGCAAACGGGCTGAGGGAAGCGCGGCGCTAGCCCCCTTGTCCTTGGTACGCAACAGATTGGTGAGAGGAAGCGCAACTTGGGCAAAGTTGGGAATGAAGTTTCGGTAAAAGTTAGCGAATCCCAAAAATTGCTGAAGCTGGCGGCGGGTAGTGGGGGGTTCCCAATCTCGCACCGCCTGGACCTTTGCGGGGTCCATTTCTAAACCTTGGTGGGAAATCACGTACCCAAGAAATGTAATGGAAGGTTGGTGGAACTCACATTTGGATACCTTAGCATACAGCTTGTGCTCCCGCAGCCGCTGGAGCACTTCTCGCACTAGGCGCACATGTTCTTCCATGGTTTCAGAGTAAATAAGTATGTCATCGAGAAATACCACCACCCCCCGAAACAGCAAATCATGTAAAACCTCATTAATCAATTGCATAAACACACTGGGGGCCCCCGAAAGTCCGAACGGCATGACTAGGTATTCAAACATTCCAAAACAGCTGGAAAAGGCCGTTTTGGGTTCGTCTCCTTCTTTAATGCGAATGCGGTGGTATGCTTCCACCAAGTCCAGTTTGGTGAAGATTCGGCCCTCCTTTAATTGTGCTAAAAGGTCGGGAATAAGAGGGAGAGGGTAAGCGTTAGACTGGGTGACCGCGTTTAGCCTACGAAAGTCAATACACAGTCTTAGATCTCCCGTCTTTTTCTTCACAAAGAAGGCTGGGGCCGAATAAGGAGCTTTGGAAGGGCGTATGAAACCCCTCGCCAAGTTGGCGTCCAAATAGTCCCGTAACACCGCCTTCTCACTAGGGCTCATGGGATAGACCTTCCCTTTAGACAGTTTGCCTTCCCCCACGATTTCGATGGCACAGTCCGTCTCTCTGTGGGGAGGTAGTTCGTCACATTCTTTAACATCAAAGACATCCGCAAACTGCGAGTATTCTGTGGGAAGTTGAGGAGGAACGGAGATCGGGTTGGGGGACCCTACCAATGCGGCGGCCGGAGTCCTGAGTACCCGTTCCTTGTCATGCAACCCACAGGGGCTTTCGGGAAACGAGAGCACCCGTTTAACCCAGTCGATGGAGGGGTTATGTCCCCGTAGCCAGTTCATCCCTAACACCACTGGGGTTACAATAGGGGCGATGGTAAAATACAAGCGTTCCCAATGTTCTCCCACAGACATAATCACGGCTGCAGTTCGGTGGGTCACTGGGCCCCGTTTAAAATCGCTCCCGTCCATTTGGGAAAAGCGGAGGGGTCCCGGAAGCCGCTTGCGCCGGACTCCCAGTTTCTTGGCAGCTTCCTCACTAATCATAGTGCGGGCACACCCTGAGTCAACCAAAGCGGGGAATTCTAAACTGGGACCCCCTTTGGGTAGGGACAGGTGAACACGCACATACACATTGTCCTCTTGGGCGCTTACCATCGGTGGAGCTCCTTGCACAACGACAGGGGCGGTCTGCTGCGGAGCCCCCTCTACAGCAGACCGACGGCGTTTTTTGCCGGCTGTTCCCACTCTTCCTCCTCGCTGGAAGAGGGGGACGGAGTGGTGGCGTTCGGGGATCCGTCCGAATCAAAAGTAGTATTTGTAATCCGGGACCCCGTTGGGCCTGTAGAGGTGGAGATCACATCCTGGGGGCGCGCATGGAGAGCGGAGGGTGCGCCGGAACGTCGGCCCGGTGGCCCGCTCCTGCGGCGGGGCTGGTCCTCAGCGGCCGCCTTCTGCGGTTCGGTCGGGGCTTGGCGAGGGGGGTTGGGACGACCCGCACGAGAGGGGCATTGCGACGCAAAGTGTCCCTTTCCTCCACAGGTCAGGCAGACGCCGGTCTCAAAACGCTTGCGGCGTTCAGCGGCCGAGGGACCCCCGCTCCCTCCCGGTCGGAAGTCTCGGCCCCGGTCACTCCGGGGTCTCGGGTCTCGTCCAACGCGTTGTTTGGACAAGGTCAGGAGTTGTTTGCGATTCTCGATGTCGGCAGCGTGGCGAACCCAACCTTCCACATCCGGGGGGTTCCCTTGCATAAAAGCCCAATGTTGGAGGTCCGGGTTGAGGCCCTCCCTGAAACACTGTACCAAAGTGGCCTCACTCCAGTCCAGGATTCGGCTGGCCAGTGATTGGAACTCACTTGCATACTGCGCCACCGACTTGGTCCCTTGGCGCAGTTGCATCAGGGAGGCTTTAGCCCGCTCACCCAGAATCGGGTCCTCGAAGCGGTTTCGGAGTGCTACCATGAACTCGTCCAGGGTTCGCAGCACCGGCGAGCGGAGTTCATACTGCAACACCATCCAGGCGGCCGCCTCCCCTTGCAGCAAGGAAGCCACGTACTGCACCCGGGACTCCTCGGAAGTGAAGGTTCGGCCTTGTTCTCGCATAAAAATGTCCACTTGGACCATGAAAAAGGTCAACTGGTCTCCTGAACCGTCATAGGTGACTTTCAGGTCCCGACGGGACGGGAGGCTAGGAGGCGCGGGAGGGGCTGCCGGTGTTCCGTCCGGGGGGTTGCCGGCAGGCGGTTGCACTTTCAACGCGTCCAGGGCCGCGGTCATCTCACCCATCACCCGCCGCATGGACTCCATCTGCTCCTGCATGGCTTGGCGATCCTCCAGCCACTGCCTGCGTTCCTCTTCCATCAGGGCCTCCTTGCGCGCCGGGTCCCCCTCAAGTCCCGTGCTGGGGAAGGCCAAACGGCGATCCTTCGCCGCGGTTCGGGAGAGAGACCAACCCTTGGGGGAGTCCAGCCAATTGTTAAAAAGTCCTCGGGGACGTCCGTCCCGGCCTTGGTCGGGGATGGGATCCCTAGGCTTCTTTGGCTTGGCACCCTCCTCCTTGGGATCCGGTTTCTCCGGTACCACCGGTCCGTCCGGTGCGTCAGGGGTAGTAGGGGTGTTTTCCTCATCGCCTGACATTCTGTCCCAAAAGGTACAGCAGCAGTTCGAGAGGCAAAGACTTGCAACTTAATGTGAGAGATCCCCTCTCTCTGAGTTTACTTCTCCAAATCAAATGTTCAGACGTTGATACAGAAACAAAGGATTTATTGAAGACATCAGGAGATGAGACAGGCACAGGTAGCAAGTTGCAAGTGAGGGGCTAATCGGGTTTACAGAATATATTGACTCCAGGGCACTGGGGCACTGGGGTTCACACTTATTGTTATGGGAAGTTACAAGCTTGGCATAATACAAAACATCAGACGAGTCCCAGGAAGTCTGGTGAAGCTATCACACTTCCAAGGCCGCATCGGCCTGAGGGAGTACTGACAGGAAGAACAGCGGGGGGGAAGATACTTGGGGCAATCAGGCCTGGCGCCTGAGACCAGAAGGTGTGAACTGCTTTTACGAGTTCACTGATAGCAGGTGATGGGAAGCAGAGACACATACACAGAGACCCTCTGTGTCCTGTCAGAAATGGATCATAGCTTAAGATAAAAGAAAGTTCTGAAAGTGTAATTTTATCCTGTATTCCCCTTTACAAAAAATATTCCCTGCATGTAGAAAACTTGGGTTCTTTATGAATGGGTGCTTTCACTCACATTCGCCCCCGGACTGTCTCTGTTGTTTCTTGGAGTTATGCATGAATTTTCCATCTATTAGAGATGACCTTGTGGCCAACCCTCGCAAATTCCGGGTCTTCCCGTTCCTATGAAATCCAGATTCTTCTATCTCCTCTGAGATCTCCTCATCTCCATGCATAACGCAAAGCGTGAGACGGGAGCTGGGGGAGGGGGGTGACATTTTTCTCACAGTGAGCACTACAGCCAATTACAAAGCAGCATTTCAAGGGACGAGGACGCAAATGCTTCCTGATTTTTGTCTCCCACCTGGTCTGTTCCACATAAGAAAGGGTTTTGAAATGACACTTGGGTGTCCCCCCACCCCCCGTTTCTTTTAAAGATCTCGTTTTTAAAAAATGGCACATAGGTTTCTGCTGGGGGGAGAGGGGAACAGGCTGTTTTTCTCACAGAAAGCACTACAGACAATTACAAAGCAGCTTTTCAAGGGGCAGATACTCAAACGCTCTGGAATTGAGCTGGTTGCGTAGCAATTTTTGGATTCGCAACACAAAAGTGTGGGTCGAGCGAGTATTGAACCCCAGGTAAATCTCCCATACATAAACAACCTTGGTGGTAGGAAGAAGCATTCCGTCCTTTTACCTCCAAAGCTAGGTTTATAAGAGCTTTTCCATATGGTTTTTTTCCTGTCAGTTCTGGCCCCATACTACTTCAGTTTATCCCCCAATTTCCTCACATATTTTTGTGCCATTGGTTTTCACTCCCCCTTTCCCTCCTCCCAGGGGTTTTATGGTTGTTTTGAAACCACTTTTACCCCGATCTTTTTCTGGAAACTGATTTTGAGTTGACTTTTTCCTTGTATGTAATGTTTCTTCCAGTTTTCTTTGTCCAACCCCCTCCCACCCCCTCCAGCCCACTTTTCAATGATTGGACTGTTGTCATAGTTAAACCACTCCTCTCACTCCCCCCAAAGACGAGTAGTTTTGGTTTTTATTTTTTTAAGGCCCTAAAATATTGACAAAGTGATATAGTGCTTTAATTATAGTTTAAGCATATGCTCTGAATTCCCACCTTTCATTGCAGAGATATAAAAGAAAAGGCATATCTCTGCGAGGGAAGGAGCTAGAGACTTTCTTTTTTTTTAAAAAATGAAAGCTGGGAATTCAGAGAACCTGCTTAAACTTAAACTATCATTACTACACTGTATTGCTTTGTTTATATGTTAGGGCCATTTTTAAAAATGGGAGACTGCTGTGACCCCACGGATGATACAGATGACAACAACACCCTCCCTTGAAAATCCTCATTATTTAAGCCATATGTGGAAGAAAATTAAGTGACTTCACAACTGTGAAAATGCACAGGGAGGGCAGATGTGCAGAAGAACTGTGCCCAAACCAATTACCATGCTTGTGGATTGACTCCCAAGTGAGACTCCCAAGGAGTAAGTCAAGTGTGCAGAAAAGACATAAATATAATGCTTAAGTTTCATGCTTGGAACTCCCAATAAGATATTTGGCCCTAAAAAAGAAGTTTGCAGGGTGGCCTGATACGAATACGGAGATGGTGCTGTAAGGGGATTTTTTCCCTCCAGCATTGTACCCCTTTATCTACTTTAACACCAGCAGGGGGGAAATGTAAGAATCCATATTGTGGCTGTCTTTTCCCAGGGCATATGAAAGCAACTTCCCTGACTTGGATAGCCCCAGGCTAGCCTGATCTCAGATCTCAGAAGCTAAGCAGGGTCAGCCCTGGCAAGTATTTGGATGGGAGACCCCTAAGGAATACCAGGGTTGCGAAGTGGAGGCAGGCAATGGAAAAACCACCTCTGAATGTCTCTTGCCTTGAAAACCTTACAGGTTCACCATAAGTCAGCTGTGACTTGGTGGCAAACAAAAAATTAAAGCAGCTGGGAAAGGGGAGAATTTTCAGTTAGGAGAAATAGCCTGGGGAAAGTGTACCATCCTGCACCACTGTCTCAATCCATGTCAGGCTCTCCTCAGCTGCTGACAGACAGGGTTGTGCAGTGGTTAGAGTATTGGACTAGAATTTGGGAGACCCAGGTTCAAATGTCCGCTCTGCCATGGAAGCTTGCTGGGTGAACGTGGGCCTCTCTCTCTCTCTCTCTCTCTCTCTCTCTCTCTCTCTCTCTCTCTCTCTCTCTCTCTCTCTCTCTCTCTCTCTCTCTCTCTCTCTCTCTCTCTCTCAGCCTGACGTACCTCACAGGGTTGTTGTGAGGTCAGAATGGGGAGGAAGAAACCATGCATACTGCCCCATAGCTCCTTGGAGGAAGGTAGGATAACATCCACTTGTGGAAAGTGCCATCAAGTCACAATCAACTTATGGCAACCCCATAGGGTTTTCAAGACAAGAGATTAATAGAGGTGGTTTGCCATTGCCTTCATCTGATAACATATTCTAAATATATGTGTTTTCAGGGCCAAATACAATTATTTTATTTATGCTTATTGTGTTCAGACTCCACCTTTCTCACTGAGACTCAAGACAGATTGAGGTAATATGATTGCAGAATGCCAACATCAGGTATAGCTTGGCCCTAAGATTTTTTCCCATATATGAACATTTTCTCAGGTGAACCCCCCACCTGCGGATTGAGCGTTATAGGCTAGATACATATTTAGCACCTGAGATGCTGTTTGTGGGAACTTGGTCTCCTTCCATATTGTATCAGACTTTCTCTTGAGATAGTGTTTGACCCTCTGTCAGTCCAGTTCAAAATCAAAACTTTCCACTTCCGTGAGTCCAGATCAGTTCCCAAGTGGCCATCCTGAAGTCATTTCAGGCCTTGGGGCGTCTTGATGAGGTGATGGCCTAGCAAATCTTTAGGAAGGACTTGCAATGGTAAAAGCTTCTTGCCAAGAGAGAAAAATACATTTGGAAGAATGGTTAATTTTTGAACAACAGAAGAATTTGGGAAGCTACCCATTTTATCCTCTTCTTAAATTCTATCCTGGTCTTCTGTCTGTCTGTCTTTCTTATTTTGATGTCTTCTCAAAATAATTCTGGCCTGTTTGGGTGAATTGGCTTTTAACAGCCGCCTGTAGTCCTGAAGTCTCAGATGAGTATAAATCTATGTTGTGAATTATGAAGCAGATCAATTAATTAATTAATTAATTGAAATGCAGACCATCTGGCGTTCCTGCTGTCTGATGTATACTTTCACTTCCTGGGACAAAAACCTGTAATACTTCCTTGCTGTCCATACTTCCTTTCTTTATTTCTACTGATAGAAGGTTACTCAAAAATCTTGGAGGGCACCACTGCAGAAACAGGGTTTAATTGAATCTTTCTTCTTCCTGTCCACCCAACAAGCCTGTTCTGCCTGGAGCTCATCATATTAATTCCACTTAATTTGTTCAGGGAACATTCTATTTTCTGCTGCTTCTGTTTCAGTGTAGTGCAGATGCTCTTTTGTATAAATTCGTGAAAGTTCATGGAAGCAGCAGGGAAATATTTATGCCACAGAAGAAAATTGCCATTATCTAGTATTGCCCACCCAGGACTAAAAATAAGAAAGAAAAGATATAATTTATGAATACAAAATGTCATCAGTTCATTTGATTTTTAGCTTAACCTCTCTCAAAGGAAGGGTTTCCAACCTCCAGGTAGAACCTGGACATCTGGAATTTCAACTGATCTCCAGACTATCTACAAGCTCCCTCGTCTTCCCACCAACAAATCACACATCTCAGACTACAGTGTGTTACAAGCAAAGAGCAGGTGCACTGCAGAAAGGAGCTTAAATTATAAGAGAATCATACATAGATAGAACTATAGAGACCAGGTAGTTCTGGATATACTAGTTTATGAAATGCTATATCTATTAATGAACGAATTCTCTTCTCCCAGGGGAGAATGGGAACTAGCAAAGAACCTTCTGCTTTTGCCCTTAACTTCAAGGATTTGGGCAAACATTCTTCAAAAGGAAAAACACTGTCTTGCTTTAATTTTGGTGTGGTTTATGGTCTTAATGACACAAAATGGGAACAGTAACCTTCAAAACCATTAGGTCTCTCTTTTTGTTTCATTTTTCACATTGCTGATTGAGTTTCAGTTCCACATTACATTGTGACCCTTCTGATCTAAAAGTTTTGCTTACATGTAGAGTCAGCACAAATTTTTGCACATGATAATTATAAACTGCACTTTAGAGTAATGTCCTTGACAAGCAATTGGAGTGAGTTTCTAGCCTGGGTTTCAGTTGCTAGCCCTGGATTCATTGGATTTTTAAATAACGTTTAAATTATAAGTATGAATATGCTAGATGTGCCTTCAACATGGTTATAGTTTGACAAGAGAATGCAATCCTGCTGTGTAAAAATGTTCTTTGTACAAGTCAAGGACAGTTGTTGGAAACAAAACCGTGATTTCCATTTAGTCTTCTGACTGGGATGTGAGTGTAACAATATCTTGCCAGCAAGACTGTCCGTAGGGCAGGGAGGGCTGATGAATAATGCTTTGCTTCTTTGGGGCGGGGGGAGGATTCTCTTTACCAACAGGAATTTATAGCTGGTTTATATGTTACTTCCTCAAGCATACTAGATTTTGATGTTGCTGGAACGATAGGTACATTGCCCTTATAATATACATTGACCCTGAGATGGTACTTCAGAACTGACAGACAGGCATTTCCAGCTGGAGCTGCCGGCTGGTTTGGGGTGTGCTTGTGTGACCATATCCAGTCCATTTTAGAAGGAAGTCTCATTCCAGCTGTCTAGGCTAAAATGACAGCAGAGTTTGAATTTTGAGGACCAGTTCTGTGGGAAGGAAAAGAGACTGGAAGGAAGAAGGAAGCTAATAGTAGTAGAGGACCAGGTTTCTGCTGCTTGTGGTGCTGGGAGTTCCATGAATGGAGCTCCCAGCATGTTTGTTTCCCTAAAAATCTGACACACGGGGATCCAATTCAGGGACATTTCCGCACCATTCACTTGCAGCGTATTATCCTTTCATTCAACCTGTGAGGTTTGGCTATGAATTCCAAATGTCTGTCCGCATTTCACCACTTTCTCTGTCATATACATTCTTCCCAAGAACGTTTTCCCCCTGTCTGCACCTTCTAGGACAGTGGTTCCCAACCTTTTTTTGACCAGGGACCACTAGGACTTTTTTGTTCGGTGCAGGGACCCCAAGGTTCTAAATAAAAATTCAGAGAATTTGAAAATAAACTTTAATCATAACTGTTAGTTAAACATTAAACTTAGAATAATATTTGAATATATATTTTTATAATGTGTGTGTGTGTGTGTTAAGTGCCGTCAAGTCACTTCCGACTCATGGCGACCCTATGAATGAAAGTCCTCCAAAATGTCCTATCTTTGACAGCCTTGCTCAGATCTTGCAAATTGAAGGCTGTGGCTTCCTTTATTGAGTCCATCCATCTCTTGTTGGGTCTTCCTCTTTTCCTGCTGCCCTCAACTTTTCCTATCATGACGGTCTTTTCCAGTGACTCTTGTCTCATGGCGTGACCAAAATACAACAGCCTCAGTTTAGTCATTTTAGCTTCTAGGGTCAGTTCAGGCTTGATTTGATCTATAACCCACTGATTTGTTTTTTTGGCAGTCCACGGAATCCGTAACACTCTCCTCCAACACCACATTTCAAAGGAATCTATTTTCTTCCTATCAGCTTTCTTCACTGTCCAGCTTTCACACCCATACATAGTAATAGGGAATATGATGGCATGAATTAATCTAGTCTTGGTGGCCAGAGTCACATCCTTACACTTCAAAATCTTTTCTAGCTCCTTCATGACTGTCCTTCCCAGTCTCAATCTCCTTCTAATTTCTTGGCTGCAGTCTCCCTTTTGGTTGATGGTGGAGCCAAGGAATAGAAAGTCTTGAACAATTTCAATTTCCTCATTGTCAACCTTAAAGTTGTGTAATTCTCCTGTAGTCATTACTTTTGTTTTCTTGATGTTCAGCTGTAGTCCTGCTTTGGCACTTTCTCTTTTAACTTTCAGCAATAGTTGTTTCAAATCTTCACTATTTTCTGCCAATAATGTAGTGTCATCAGCATATCTCAAATTATTAATGTTCCTCCCTCCAATTTTCACTCCACCTTCATCTAAATCTAATCCAGCTTTCCTAATTATATGTTCTGCATATAGATTGAAGAGATAGGGAGATAAAATACATCCTTGTCTGACACCTTTGCCAATTGGAAACCATTCCGTTTCTCCATATTCTGTTCTAACTGAGGCCTCTTGTCCAGAGTACAGGTTGCGCATCAAAACGATCAGATGTAGTGGCACACCCATTTCCTTTAAAACCAGCCATAGCTTTTCATGATCCACACAGTCAAAAGCTTTGCTGTAATCTATGAAACACAAGCTGATTTTCTTCTGAAATTCTCTCGTACGCTCCAGTAACCAGCGTATATTTGCAATATGATCTCTAGTGCCTCTTCCTTTTCTGAAACCAGCTTGAACATCAGGCATTTCTCGTTCCATATATGGTAACAGCCTTTGCTGTAAGATTTTGAGCATCACTTTACTTGCATGAGAAATTAATGCAATGGTCCGATAGTTGTTGCAATCTTTGATGTCTCCTTTCTTGGGAATTGGAATGTAAATGGATTGTTTCCAGTCTGTGGGCCATTGTTTTGTTTTCCATATCTGTTGGCATATTCTTGTCAAGATTTTGATGGACTCCGTTTCTGTGGCTTGGAATAGCTCTATTGATATCCCATCTGCTCCTGGTGATTTGTTTCTCCCGATTGCTCTCAATGCAGCTTTCACTTCACTTTCTAAAACTGTAGGTTCTTCTTCAAAAGATTCTTCTTGGAAAGAATCTTTTATCCTTTCATCTCTTCTGTATAGTTCTTCAGTGTATTGTTCCCACCTTTTCTTTATTTTGTCCTGTTCAATTAATGTATTTCCATGCTGATCTTTCAGCATGCCTAACCGTGCTTTAAATTTCCCTTTGATTTCTTGGATCTTGTGGAATAGATCTCTTGTTCTTCCTTTTTTGTTGTTCTCTTCTATTTCTTTACACTGGTTATTATAATAGGTCTCTTTGTCTCTATGTGCTAGTCGCTGGAACGTTGCACTTAGACTTTTGATTCTATTTCTGTCACCTTCTACTTTTGCTTCTCGTCTATCTCTGGCAATTTTAAGAGTTTCCTCAGACATCCATCGAGGTTTTTCTTTTCTTTTGGCTACAGGAATAGTCTTTGCACATTCTTCCTTGATAATATCTCTAGTTTCCACCCATAGTTCTTCAGGTTTACATTCACTTGAACTTAGTAATGCAAATCTGTTCCTTACATGGTCTTTAAACTCTTCTGGAATATTGCTTAGATTGTATTTTGGTGCTATGAATGTTTTGGTGTTTTTCTTAAGCTTTATCTTTATTTTCGATATTAGCAATTCATGATCTGTACCGCAGTCGGCTTCTGGTCTTGTTTTGGCCGAGAGAATAGTGCTTCTCCATCTTCTGCTTCCAATTATATAATCTATTTGATTTCTATACTGGCCGTCTGGTGATGTCCATGTATACAATCGTCTATTTGGTTGCCTGAAACATGTGTTTGCAATGAACAGATAGTTGTCTTCACAGAATTCTACGAGGCGTTCTCCTGCTTCATTCCGTGCTCCTAGCCCAAATCTGCCAACAACATTTGATTCTGCTTTGTTTCCTACTTTTGCGTTCCAATCACCTATGATTATCAGCATATCTTGTTTAGGTGTGTGATCAATTTCTTCCTGAACACTGGCATAAAAACTTTCAATTTCTTCCTCATCAGCATCTGTAGTTGGGGCATAAACTTGAAGGATGCTTATGTTGATAGGCTTTCCCTGAAGTCTGATTGATATTATTCGGTCAGACTTTGCATTATAGCTCCTGACTGCCTTTGCTACATCTTGCCTCACTATTAAAGCAACTCCGTTTCTTCTCTTTTTGTCATTCCCTGAATAAAACACTTTGTAATTTTCTGATTGAAAATGTCCTAATCCAGTCCACTTTAATTCACTTATTCCCAGGACTGAAATGTCCATACGTTCCATTTCTTGTTTAACAATTTCAAGCTTACCCTGATTCATGCTTCTCACATTCCATGTTCCTATTTTATGCGTCGAACAGCTTCGGACTTTCCTTTTGCATCTATTCATGTCAACCACTGAACGTCCTTTCGGCTTTAGTCCAATCGCATCATTAAGAACAGCGCTACTCGTACTTGTCCTCTGCTCTACCCCAGTAGCAGATTGAGTGCCATCCGACCTGGGGGTCCCATCTTCCAGCACTATATCTTTTTTCATTTTGGTTTGTCTCATCATAGGGTTTTCAAGGTAAAGGTTGGTCAGAAGTGGTTTACCAGTGCCTTCTTCTGCGCAGTACTAACCAGAGTTAGCCGTAGTGGCACTGCCGTTGTCTTCGAAAGATCTTCCGCCAGTGTCACCTTCCACTACTGCTGCTGCCCAGTAGCTAACCTTCAGGGATTCCTCTACCCCCATCCCCATTGGAACTGCCTGTTCTCTTCTGCGGATGTGGCCATTGATCCCTATATATAATAGAGAACTTTTAATTGAAAATATTAATTTATTATGGGTTTATAACTTTGTTTTGCGGACCTTAATTTAGTTCTCGCGGACCCCTGGGGGTCCACGGACCCCCGGTTGGGAACCAGTGTTCTAGGAAAAGGATGATGTTCCTCAGGGGGGCGCCACATCATTCGTGGCATTGTGAATGCCCAAGACTCTCCCCCCTCCTTCCCCCTTTTTTGTTTTTGTGCATGTGCTCTAGCATTGGTGCAATGGTGCACTGTGATTGGCTTCCATCTCAGTGGGTTACTTTTTTGTTTTGTTTTTTTCCCTTTGCTACTCTTGTGTTCTTCTTGTGTTTGTGCGCCATTTTGAGAATCACTTCATTTGCATGGCATGTAGAAAGTCCCTAACCACAATGTCCATGCAGACACATTCCCTCCCCCCAAAAAATCAAATCACAGAGCCGCTGTCCTATCGGGGTTATTACAAAGCTTCAGCGTTCCTTCACTAGTAAATATTCAACAAATTTTTAAAAAATGAAGAGCAGGGGGAACTGGAGGGAGAAGGGAATCCTGCCTGTGTGATTGTGTTGTGCGGGAACCATTTCAGAGAATGCTGCTGCAGGAAGCTGCTGCTGCCTCTTAGCTTGGGACGCAGGGCTGGTAGCTG
This sequence comes from Euleptes europaea, assembly GCF_029931775.1. NCBI lineage: Eukaryota > Metazoa > Chordata > Lepidosauria > Squamata > Sphaerodactylidae > Euleptes > Euleptes europaea. Next base: position 49,969,607 of record NC_079313.1, on the reverse strand, counting down.
ATGCTGCCATTTAAAAGGTCACCGCAGCCTCCACCAACTGCTTGCTCTTTCTCTCACTGGACCCCTCCCTCCCTGCTTCACGCGCATGCCACCCTTCTTGGTGATCCTTGCTGCCACTTTTAGGGGCTAAAGAAAATGAGGCATTTGGGGCAGGGGAGCAGAGCAGGAAGCTGCGTGTGTGTGCTTGCTTTCGGTTTACACAAGTGGGGACCTCTTTCCCCTGTTGCCCCCCTTGTTGGTAGTCAGCCTAATTACAAAGCACACTTAAGGGAAATGAAATGTTAGGAGAAAGAGTTGTTAGGAAAAAGTTAAATCGGGACCCCACGCAAATCAATGGGGTTTGTTCAACGTTCCATCATTCCTTCGGTAGTTCAAATGCAGATTAAGGGGAAAAAACAAAGCAAAGTAAATGATTGGCAGAAGGAGAGGGCAGGGGAGGGAAGATGGGAGGAGACAGGCAACGCAGTGAATGTTGCCAATGGAGGGGTGGAGAAAAGAAGTGTCTCCAGCTTGTCTGCAACCTGAGGATGATCATCTTTGAAATGGAGTAAAGAAATACACTATCATGTACACATTTTTCAAAAACACGATGATTAAATGCTTGGAAAACGTTTCTGAGACCAAATGGGGGGAAATGGTGCGGACACAAAAGGGTAAGACATTTCATTAAACGTTACAAATAATTAGTATGGAAACCCCCAACATTAGGATCTTGGGCACCATGAACTGTTACAAGGAGCTGCTGTTCACTTCATTGTGGAAACATACAGGTACCCATATCAGTATGTTCATGTTTTCTGCAAGAAGGCAAATATTTACTGCAAGAAGGCAAATGTTGAACAATTCTCCAGAGTTGTTTCATTTCAGAAAAACGCTGTGGCTCCTTTTGCACCGTTGTCCCATTCTGAATCAAGCACTCATGCCCTGCTTTTAGAGAAATAAATGCTAAGAAAAAACACTTTCCCACTAAGTCATAGTGAATAAGATATAAAAGACTAACCACTCATTCTCCCTTGTTGTCTTTCAGAACAATGATTCCCATCACTGAATTCCGCCAGTTCTCAGAACAGCAGCCAGCCTTCCGTGTGCTGAAGCCATGGTGGGATGTATTTACAGATTATCTCTCTGTTGCCATGCTGATGATTGGAGTGTTTGGCTGCACATTACAGGTAAATAAACACTGCAATATTAAGACAGCTGGAAAATATAACAGATTCCTAGCATAATATTTCTGGATATAATATATCCAAAGGAGAAATTTTCCCTCAGACTCATTGCAAATGAACAAAGGCAGAGTCATTGCAAATGGACAAAGGGAAAAATGCTTCTGATTGCCCACATGGAGATGGGGTAGATATGAAAGGGGATGATAAAGTAAAGCGGGATAGCCACTTAAGGATGCCCAAGGGCACATGCCAGGCAAGTTGAAAGAGATAGTGTAGAGGTGTTTCTATACTAATTCTAGAAGCCTCCAAGCGAAAATGGGGGAGTTAGAGTGCTTGGTTTAAAGGGAAAACATAGATATAGTGAGCATTACAGAAACCTGGTGGAAGGGAGAGAACCAATGGGATATGGTGATTCCTGGGTACAAACTCTATAGAAATGACAGGGAAGAGCTTATTGCTATGTACATAAAGGAGGGCATAGTGTCTAATAAACTAGAAACCATAAAAAGGGCAGACTCATCCATAGAATCCTTGTGGGTGACAATACCAGGCCTCAAAGATAATTTAGTACTGGGACATTCTATCAGCCCCCTGACCCAAACGCTCAGGGTGATCTAGAGATGGAGAATGAAATCAGGGAAGCATCCAAAGGTGATGAAGTAGTAATAATGGGAGACTTTAACTATCCTCATATTTACTGGATAAATGCATGCTTCTGTTAAGCCAAAGAAATAAAATTTCTAGACATCCTCAATGACTGTGCCCTTGAGCAGTTGGTCATGGACCCAACCAGAGAGGAGACAATCCTAGATTTAATATTCACTGGAGCTGCCAGCGACTTAGTGTGGGATGTGGTTGAGCCAATTGGCAACAGTGACCACAATGGCATCAAGTTTAATTTATATGTATGTGGGAAAGTGCCTGGGAAATCTCACACAATTACATTTGACTAAAATAGGGAACTTCTCTAAAATGAGGAACCTGGTAAAAAGGAAGTTGAAAGGAAATCTCTGGAAAAGGCTTGGGGGTTACTCAAACCCTCAGTACTAGAGGCTCAGCTAGATTGTATACTATAGGTCAGGAAAGGTAATATAAAGTCCAAGAGGTCACCACCTTGGCTCATGGATAAGGGGAAGGAAGCTGTTAGAGAAAATGGTCTGGTTGAACAGTTCAATCAGACCCTAAAAGCTATGCTTCGGAAAATGGCCACCAAGAAGCCAAATCAATAGGACCTCTTCCTCAATCCTGTCCTTTTTGCTGCCCAAGAGACCCCACAGACCTCCACCGCCTTCTTCCCCTTTGAGTTAGTGTTTGGATGAAAACCCCACAACATCCTAGGGTGATGGAGCAAGGATAGACCCCTGATAACCCCCAGGAGGGCAAGGAGCCCTCAGAATATCTCAGGCTGTTGCAAGAGAATTTGTGGCAAGCACAGAAAGTGGCTGGCTGTAACTTGGGTTTGGGTCAACCGGCCCAAAAAGACCGGTATGACCGTGGATCTAAAGAGCAGACAATGGCTATAGGAGAACAGGTGTTGATGAAGAAATGTATTTTCGGGTCGGCTGAGGGAGACCCCTGGCAGGGGCCATACACAGCGGTGAGTGTCCTCGGTCCCCTCTCCTATGAAGTACAATGCGGCCCGTTCTGTAGACATCGGAAAAGGCTGCACATTAATGATCTCAAACTGTGAGTGAAAAGAAAGCTGGAACAGTTTGCCATCAGTGCTAAACCAGGAGAGCTACCTGAGGGTGAGCTACCATGTGGCAAGATAGATGGAACAGATCCGCTTCCATTGGTCGACAACCACCAGAAGGCAACTGGAAGAGTTGTTTTGAGGGTTGCCCCCCCACCTTTGACCGAAACCACAGTCGCACCTCCTGGACTTTTCACCACATATGGACTGATCCAGTACAGGTAGCCAGAGCTGTGTGGCGCCCCATCCCCCGTCAACGATGGGAAGCCATCAAAGCCAATGTTCAACAGTTACTGCAATTAGGGGTCATTCAGCCGTCTCACAGCACCTGGCAGAGTCCAATAGTGCTCATCCTAAACCCAGATGGGAGCACTTGTTTCTGTATAGATTACAGAGAAGTCAATAAAGTGGCAAAGTTTGACGCCTACCCCATGCCTTGCACTGATATTCTCATAGACCAGTTTGAACAAGCCCATTATCTGTCAACCTTAGACCTCACCAAAGGATATTGGCAAATACCCATGTACCCCCAAGATAGGGAGAAAACGGCATTTGCTACCCCTTCCGAGCTGTACCAGTTTCACATCATGCCTTTTGGCCTTCACGGCGCCGCAGCGACCTTCCAACAGCTGGTAGACAGGGTATTGGCCCAATGTCACAGCTTTGCCAGGGCCTTTATTGACGACATCGTTATATTTAGCCCTGATTGGGAGTCCCATCTAAGGCATGTGAAGCAGGTCATGCAGGCGATCAATGCTGCACTTTTGAAGATCAACCCTGGAAAGAGCAGGCTTGGCTTCCAGGAATTAAAACATCTCGGCTTTGTGGTAGGAAGGGGCCAAATTCAACCAGTACCTCATAAGGTAGTGACCCTTGAAAATGCCCCTTGGCCCCATACAAACAGCTATGAGGGTTCCTGGGTCTGGTAAGCTATTATGGCTGTTTCGTACCCCATTATGCGACTAGAGTCAGTCTGCTCACTGATAGCCTCCAGAAAACGGAGCCAAATCAAGACTAGTGGACCCCAGCTCGGATTCAGGCATGGCAGGATTTGCGGAGAGCTTTATCTCAATCCCCAGCCCCACAGAACCCCAACCTCGGCCAACCATTCACCGTACATACCGATGCATCCAACAGCAGCCTGGGAGCAGTACTTACCCAAACCTACAGAGTCCAAGAATGCCTGATCATCTTCATCAGCTGGAAATTTCACCCGCCAGAGCAAGGATATGCCACCATTGAGAAGGAAGCTCTAGCTGTAAAGTGGGTGGTGGGAGCATTACAGTATTACTTATTGAGCAACCCTTTTCTCTCCGACCATGCTCCCTCCGGTGGTTACACAGAATGAAGGATCACAATGATCGAATAATGTGTTGGTACATATCTCTGTTTCCCTTTAGCTTCCAGATCCAACATTGCCAGGGATTGCTATTCACTGTTACCATATGTGTCAACCTACAACAGAAAAGCAGAACTGGCTATGTTTTATATTGAAAGAATTGAAGCGCTACAATGTTGCCCTGACCAGAAAAAAATCAGTCCCATTCACACGGGGGTCAACAATGATATCAACAAATAAATGGTAGGGGATGCACAGGAGAGCTATGTTCCCTTTCATTCAAGCACAAGGGGTACGTTTCCTTCCCTGCCCATAAAAAACAACGGCCCAACAATCACCATGCTTGGAAAGATCAGTTTTAAAATCAAGACGAGTTTTCTGCAGAAAAATCAGGGAGTGCATGATTCCTGTGCAAGTGGGAAATGGTGTCATGAGAAAACAAAGCAAAAAAGCACACAACTCATGTTGCTGTGTGTGGAGGAGTCTCCATGTGGAAACCTGTGTCCCGTGTCGCCCGTCCAGCAGGGCTCCCGAGACACCCCAAACCCCCAGCACGACAACACAGATGGCGGGGAGGGGGCAGGGCCCTGACCCAACTTACCAGGCAACCCGAAACAGTCAGGCGGGGCTTCCGAAGCCTGGAGTCGCTCCCGCCCAAAAGCTGGGAGGTGGCCAAAAGTGCGAGTGTCCGCGGGGCCAGGGAGCTCCAACCACAAGCTCCCTCCCAAACCCCAGGGCAGAGTGCACTGCGGCCGTTGCTGGGAACGCCGCCCAACAGCTGAGAGGCGGGGAGGAGAGCGAGCGGATGAAAAGCCTTGCAGATCCCGCCGGGCCCCAGGTGAAACGGGCGGCAGGTCCCTCCTACCTCTCCCTGTCACAAACGGGAGAGGAAGAGCAAGGTCGGCTGGGGAACCAGCCAGGAAACAGCCTCGCTGAGAGAGGGGGAGAAGAATGTAGGGGTATTGAGCCCCTGCCGGCCCGCCCAAACGGAAGGGCAATGGCAAGGCAACGCCGAGCGGCGGGACCTCCTCCAGGCTCTCCAAAGGAAGGGAATGAGGGAGGAGAAGACAGGGGAAGCCTTTATGGTCTTGAGGGAGGGACTAAGGGCGGAGGGAAGCGGAAGGGGCGGAACTGGTGAAGTGGGAGAGGTATAAAGCCAAGGGGATGGAGGCCAAGGAGGAGGATGCATGTAGCTCGGGAGCTCTGCAGTAGGCTACCAAGCTGGCAACCTCAGAGGAGGAAAGTTCAGATTCACCCTCTGATTGGTCTGAGGCCGAGGAGATCCCCTTAGCTCAGACCTCAGGGGTGGCAGCCAAAGTCTTGCCAGCCGGGGGCAGCCCTGTAGCAGCATCAATGGCACGACACCCAGAGTCTCAGTTACCATGTCTCAGTTACCAGCTTGCCTCCAGACCATCATTTCTGTCAGTTCTGTGTTTCTCCAATGACTCAGAGGGCTTAACAAATTGTGCAAGGGGGAGGCATACCATCATTCTTTTGATATCTCTTACGTAATAAACTTACTATGTGGTTATGTTGGTAATTGTCTGATTGAGGGCTATAACACCATCAATGTTTTATTATTTTGCTGAAGTAAGCACATCTGAAATGCACAGATGTGTGAAACTCCGGGAAATGGCATGTGAAAATCAAATATTTGCATTCCTGCATATTGCATTTTTATGCATATACTCTATTGATAGAAAGAAGACTGTAAGTCTCATCAAAGTGAATTAGGGTTGCTCAGTGGGTAGAAATCTGGGATCACTCCAAACAACCCAGTAGCTAAGACCCATACATCTTATGAAGTGTCACTGTTAATGATAATGGTACTAAATATTTAATTTAGGGGGCAGAATCCTGCAGGGTATTTGGTTCCCTGACAGACATATGAGAGATGAAAGCATTCTGGTAATCTCTCAGACACTCTGTAATTGTATGCATGATAGGGACATTTTGCTTTGCATGCTGCTTAGAAACAATAAAGAACTATATGTACCAGAGATTGTACTTGAGTTTGAAACCCTTTTTATCCATGGAACTGGCCCAATTTCAGTACCTGCTCCTGCTTTAACTCAACTATGTTTTGAAGGGAAGCAAATTCTTGCCCTCTTGTGTGGCAAGGTTATCCTTCTCACTGGACAAGCTCAGAGTATGAGTGAAATAAATAAATCTGACACCCATATTGGTTTTGCCACTTAATTGCCAGTCTTGCCTGTTCTAAAGTACCTGTATGGCCATTTTGAAGAATCTGCAATGACTGCAACTGTATAGCATACTTGCCCTGTTGTTGTTTTTCTCCCAGCATGAGCAGTGATGCAGTGAGGTCTGACTCACAAAAGTCTTTAATGTGCCACAGAACTTCTGTTTGATTTTGCTGCAAGAGAAAATAGCTTCTTCTCTGAAATGCCTTTAGTCATTGAGGGACCAAATGTCTAACACTTTCCCTATGCAAATTTTCTGGAATAACAGGTTGGTGTCATGTTTGTCCCAACATGGTTGTGGACGAGTATTGAAATATCAGTAATTTCCCCTTTCCCCTAAATTTAATTCTAATATTCCAAAATAATTGCAGAGAGGTGTTCTCGAAACGGTTCCTCCTTGCATAGAAAAGACAGGCCAGGGTCCTGTTCTCTCTCATCCTGTTTTCCCATCTCTGTCCCATATCTGAAGCTCCAAGTCATGATTTGCCAATGAAGGCATAATGACCTTGTTCTTTCAGGAAGTGAGGTCACTGTACATGTGCCCCTTCTTTTCCACAGGATATGGGGAAGTAAAACTATGCTGTACATGTTCAACTTTCATCTCTGACTCTGGGTGCTGATACAGTCAGCTAGAAAAAAAAATGCCGCAGTCTGTTCTGAGCTGCTGGGATGGTGCAGATTACATATGCATTTCTTTTAAAAATATTTAATGAAGTAAAGATTGACCGTATTATGGGTCCCTCTGTTGGTTGCAGTGCCATTCTGGAAACATGTTGGTTGTCACACTACACAGTAGCACTGTAGGGTGCACATTTATTAATTCCAAAGCTAATGAGATTCCTCCAGAATTAGGCACATTGTTTCCTTTTCTCTGTAGTACCCATTGTTTACACACTACATATTATAACATGGGTTTTTGTTCATTTCAGGTTATGCAGGACAAGATTATATGCCTTCCAAAAAGAGCACAGCTGTCACAGACCTACTCTAACCTTCCTAATGTGTCAAATTTAGTCTCCAATGCAACCCCGTCTGTTCCACCCAAGCCGTCCACTCCTCCTGCCACTGTTGAAATGAAAGGACTAAAGACCGACTTAGACCTCCAACAGTATAGCTTCATAAACCAAATGTGTTATGAACGTGCCCTCCATTGGTACGCAAAGTACTTCCCTTACCTTGTCCTTATACATACTTTGATCTTCATGCTATGTAGCAACTTCTGGTTCAAATTCCCTGGGTCGAGTTCAAAGATTGAACATTTTATCTCCATTCTGGGGAAGTGCTTTGATTCTCCTTGGACCACAAGAGCTTTATCTGAGGTGTCTGGTGAAGACTCTGAGGAGAAGGATAACAGGAAGAACAATATCAACAGGTCAAACGCTATTCAGCCGAGCACAGAAGGTACTTTAGTCAAAACTCAGTCTTTGAGATCTATACCTGAAAAGTTCGTTGTGGATAAGGGAACACCAGGGGCCCTGGATAAAAAAGAAGGAGAACAGGCCAAAGCATTGTTTGAGAAAGTGAAGAAGTTCCGACTGCACGTTGAGGAAAGTGATCTGCTGTATGCTATGTATGTTCGCCAGACAGTGCTGAAAGTTATTAAATTTCTCATCATTATTGCATATAACAGTGCACTTGTTTCAGAAGTCCAATTTACAGTGGATTGCAATGTCGACATACAGGACATGACAGGATATAAGAATTTTTCATGCAATCATACTATGGCTCATCTGTTTTCTAAACTTTCCTTCTGCTATCTCTGCTTTGTGAGTATCTATGGATTCACGTGCCTTTACACTTTGTACTGGTTGTTCTACCGCTCACTTAAGGAATATTCTTTTGAGTACGTCCGTCAAGAGACTGGGATTGATGATATCCCAGATGTCAAAAACGACTTTGCTTTTATGCTCCACATGATAGACCAATACGATCCTCTGTATTCCAAAAGATTTGCTGTTTTTCTCTCAGAGGTCAGTGAAAACAAACTGAAACAGCTGAATCTAAATAATGAGTGGACTGCAGATAAATTAAGACAGAGGCTGCAGATGAATGCCCACAACCATTTGGAACTGCAGCTGTTTATGCTGTCTGGACTTCCAGATACAGTTTTCGAAATTACGGAGCTGCAATCATTGAAACTCGAAATCATTAATAATGTCATGATACCAGCCACTATTGCACAACTGGTTAATCTCCAGGAGCTCTCATTGTATCAGTGCTCTGCAAAGATCCACAGTGCAGCTCTGGTATTTTTGAAAGAAAATCTGAAAGTTCTGAATGTCAAATTTGATGACTTCAGGGAGTTACCACCATGGATGTATGGACTGAGAAATTTGGAAGAACTGTATTTAATTGGTTCTTTAAGTCATGACATTTCTAAAAATATCACTTTGGAGTCTTTTCGAGAATTTAAGAGGCTTAAAGTTCTTTACATTAAAAGCAACCTGTCCAAAGTCCCACAGTCCGTGGTTGATGTTTCAAGTCACCTTCAAAAAATGTGTCTTCACAATGATGGCACTAAACTAGTGATGCTCAATAACTTAAAGAAAATGGTTAACTTGACTGAATTAGAGTTAGTGCACTGTGACTTGGAGCGCATTCCCCATGCCATTTTCAGCCTTATCAGCCTCCTAGAATTGGACTTAAAGGAAAACAATCTCAAATCAATAGAGGAGATACTTAGCTTTCAACACCTTAGAAAACTTACAATCCTCAAGCTGTGGCACAACAGTATAACCTATATTCCCGAGCACATAAAGAAACTGACAAGCCTGGAGAGGCTTTATTTTAGCCACAACAAGATAGAGGTTCTCCCATCCCACCTCTTTCTCTGCAACAAAATAAGATATTTAGACTTGTCTTATAATGATATCCGATTCATCCCCCCTGAAATAGGAGTCCTACAGAGTTTACAGTATTTTTCTATCTCTTGCAACAAAGTGGAGAGTGTGCCAGATGAGTTGTACTTTTGCAAAAAACTGAAGACACTGAAGATTGGAAAAAACAACTTGTCCATTTTGTCACCCAAAATTGGAAATCTGGTATTTCTGTCTTACTTAGATATTAAAGGCAACCATCTGGAATTCCTCCCGCCAGAACTCAGTGGATGTAAAGCTCTGAAAAAGTGTGGTCTAGTGGTTGAAGACACCTTGTTTGAAACTTTGCCTTTGGATGTCAGGGAGCAGATGAGGGCAGAGTGACTTTCCTGCAGTTTTACAGAAACATGCCTCTTCCAAATGCCTTGTACATAATTAGCTAGTCTGCCTTTGTGGAGGGAGGGGGTCCTTTTGAATCAAACTTTGCTGTATAGACAGACACTTTTGGACTAAGACGTGTATATATAGTATAAATTTTCCATTTTCCCTGTAAATTTGTTTCTATAACTTGTTTGCCCTGATAACTATAGAACTCTAATTTTATTTTGTACTGGTGAAATTGTTTATGTCTTCCTTTTAAAAAAGAAAGAAATGTGAGCTAGTTCAAATAGGGGCAGTGTGTTTATAACACAGGTAACACATGCAAAGCAGATGAATGTATGGTTGCGACAGCAATTCTAATCTATTCTATCCTTTAAGGTGGTAAGTACCCCCTCTGTCTTGTTTTTATCAATTAGAATTGCAGGTCGTTATAATCTCGGTAGGTCAGAATGCCCTGTTTTTCAAACTTGGCAGTCCAGGAAGACAGTCCCTCATGTATAAGAGGCACTTCCTGATTTCTGGTTATGGAATGAGAAAGAGCCTTCTGTGCTCCTACAGCTTTTACTCTCTCCAGTGGCAATAGAAGCCTTGTTCTCTTGAACATGCTAATTTTTTAAAAAAAATCATGCTTGCAGTTGGGATTCAGTTTGCTTTAGTGAGGTCATGTCTGTGAGTCACTGCCTCTGCATCTGGCACTCCTGGCCATGTCAGAGCTTTTGTTACAGTTTCCGTTCCAATGAAATATCGATGTGACTTTCAGTTTTTACATTTCTTTTGTATGCATTGGTGCTCCCTCCTATGCATCAGTGAGTCTTTTCAAGTTGAAGCTATATGGCGGCGATGCATAATGAATACCCAGAAGTGATCTCTTGGACCTCCTATCATGTGATTCTCAGAAAGCATATGTGTATGTATGTGTGTGCTGTCAAGTCACAGCTGACTTATGGCAACCCCCAGGGTTTTCAAGGCAAGATTTAGAGGTGGGTTGCCATTGCCTGTCTCTGCATGGGCTGATAAAGTTCTGAGAGAACTGTGACTGGCCTAAGTTTAACCAGCAGGCTTTATGTGGAGGAGTAGGGAATCAAATCTGGTCCTGCAAATTAGAGTCTGCTGTTCTTAACCACTACACCATGCTGGCTCTCAGAAAGCATATCTGCATTATAAATGAATATCAGTTTTTATAACCATTTAACTGCCATGGCTTCCTCCAGTGATTTCTGGAATTGTAATTTGATGAGGGTATTGAGAATTCTGTCTCTAGCCTCTCTAATAGACCTATAGTTACCAGGGTTCCCTGGAAAGATGGAATCATAATATCTCCTAAAGCCCCACTTGAAATGCTGTAGTCAAAAAAGTTCCCCAGTGCTATAGCCTGGGTGTAAGTCCCATTGACTTACTTTCAAGAAAATATGCATCCTACTACAGGACAAACTGTTTATGTGTAACAGTCAGCAGCATTACAGAGGATAGTAGTAGAATCTACCAAGAGTTTAACTATTTTTCATTTTAAAGTTAGTCATTATAATTTGATTATAAAAGTGGAGGCCAGGTTTTTTTACAAATCATTGTTTGCAATACACAGTCACTGTTATCCAGCAAGGTTATCTGTACTTGGAGAAGTCTTCCATGCATGTAGCCATTGTGGATGCTATCCCACACTGGGAGGTACATCCCCATTAGCACTGAAGTGTCTAGATGCATCATTTGATATGCACCAGGGCAGAAAATTCCCAACTGGGGATCACTTGTTGCCTAGAACTAGAGTTTGATTGGAACTTGACATGCATATGCATTACATTGTTATGTGGACTACATCTATGTTTACTTTCTGGTAGCCTACTAGACATCTATCCTTCTCCTATACCTGTCACCTAAAATATTAGGCCATGGATAGTTGTTCACTGTGCCATATTATTTGCAAGGATATGCTATTTGTTAGCATATTTGTTAGCATATTTGCTAACAAACTAATAAAAATAGTAGTCGTCAAAATAAGTCCCTCCTGCATCCACCTCCAAAGCAATCCTATACTGGTTTTATTGTGGGGAGAGGGCAGTGATGTTAATAGCTATACTACCACCCTGCCCCTCTAAGCAAATGAGCTAGTTAAATAGTTAACAGTTACACCTACAATGGTAACTGCCCATATTCAACTTGCTCCATAGTGATGCAGGTACATCAGGCAGTAGGGGTGTGCATTCAGATACACCCGAGCCATAAGTATACCCAAAAAATATTGTCAGTACTTTTGGGCATATTCAGCATCCCAAATATATCCAGGATTTTTTTGGGATACTGAAAAAATGGTCCCAAAAAATCCCAGAAATATTTGGAATTTACAGGGAAGATCAGGAGCCAGCATTTTTGCATCTGAGGGGGGTTTATGGGCTTGCCAGGCAGCTCACGTCAATTTCAAATTTGTCAGTTTGAAGAGGTTTTTTTTTTCTTTTTTGCCAGTGTTGCTTTGTGTCTCTTTGTGGTTTTTACAGTGTTGAGCTTATACTGTTGAGCTTACAATATTGAGCTTGCACTATCACTGCTATAGTGACACTGGGTTCTGCTGGGCATTGTGAATACTGCCATTTGTTCTGTTGGGCTTTCAAAATCCTCCCTTTGATTTGTTCTGCTATCTGTGATACTCAGGATTCACATTAGTCCTGTTGATCTTTCACTGCTACCGTGGTACTGGGATCTGCTGGGCATTCTGTACATTGCCATTTGTTCTGTTGGGCTTGTTAAATTGCCCCCCTTCAGTTTCTACTGCAGAGGTTCTCTGGTTTGATATTGCTTCTGTTGTACCTGCACTGGCACAGTGACCCTAGGTTCTGCTGGGCGTCTGTGGATTGCCCTTGGTTGTGCTGAGCTTCTGTGGATTGCCCTTGGCTCTAAAAATACCTTTTGGGATTCTCTTGTTTGACATTGGTTCTGTTGGCCTTACAAAAGTGCCCCATTTGATTATATACTGCTGGCATTCTCTGGTTTGATATTAGTTTTGTTGGGCTTGCTACATTGGCTTGTAGTTCTGCTGGGGTTCCTGGGCTCTGTTTTGGTTCTGTTGGGCTTGTGTTGGTTCTTGGCATGGGAGGTTGCTACAGGCATATTTGCTTTTGCTCTGGAGGAAAAAAGGCTTCCCCCCATTGGAAACAATGGAGAATAAATGGGGGCACCTTCTTTGGAGGCCCATAGAATTGGACCTCCTGACCAAATCTTCTTGAAACGGGTTCATCTGTGGACAGGTACCAGCAGCTCTGCTGCAAATTTGGTGCCTCTAGCTTAAAAAACAGCCTCCTCAGACCTCCAGATAACATTCCCATAGGATATAATGGAGCTGAATAAATTCAAATTCCTGAATAAAACCCAAATCTGAATACCATACCAGTATTAGAATTTGGGGATATCAGCAATATCAGTATTTTCCAGATCCAATATACCCAAATCTGAATTGTTTGTGTCTTGTAACAGAGCAAAATGAGGTTTCATCATTGTGTCTGGCCCTTAACCACACATAAACACAGTGCACTTCTGATGTGCCAGTTAGCCAGTTGTTGATTAGATATCCTGCATACATGGGGGAGGGGAATAGCTGGACCACATATTAAGGTGCAGGATAAAACACAACCCAGGTTCATGAATCTGTAGATGCATAAGTGCAGCTTCTGCAATAGGTCCACTAGTCTTTTGTTTGTTAGTTCGTTTTTGAGAAAGAGGACTTCACTGTATATCTGTGTGTGCTGGGTCACATATTACTTTGTGTACTAGGTAAGGAAGTGAATGCATGGTGCTATCGTGCATACAGAATTTTCAGCTGGTGATTTGTGTAAACCAAACCTAATGCCTACTGTGTGAAAGAGTTCACTACAGTCCTCCAGCCACTTACTCTGGAGAAGTCCCCTTAAATTCCCTGAAGCTTCTTCAAAATAAGTGACTTAAGGAGTCTTTTAAATACCTTTTATTCATGTATGTACGTCAAAAACATCTATTATTATGACTAATATTGTATTGCATGTCTTATGTGGCACATCCTTTTCTAAACAGAAATTGCAGATATCCTTTTTTTGCTATAGTTTTTAATGTTTTATAATAATTTTAAATTATAGCTTTAAAACAATTGTTATATTATGAAGCAAGCTCAGGAAAATGGACTATTGAACTTCTTTTTTATTTATATTACTGCCATTGTTGTATTTGCAAAATAATATAATCACAATGCATTTGAAATGCTTTTATTGAGAAAAGACAGTTTTCTTAATTCTGCCCAAGGGCAGGAAATCATGTCAGCGAAGAAGTGCCATATGTACTCAGTCATTTACTTACTATGACACACATATATATCTGCATACATAATCATTACAGCAAATCATGGTCATCTGGTCCAAATCAATTTTTATTCATAGTCCAGTAGTCAAAGTAATGGGTATTTTATTCTTTTAAAAATGCAGCGGTTTTGGAAACTGGTGCAATATGATGAAAATCAGGGTATGCCTAATCTAAATGTCTAATTCTAACATAGGTTGGAATGTGGTGGTGATCGCAGGGTTGCCGTTCCCAACAGTAACCTTGCATGCAGCACTGTCTGTAATGTGTAGTTAAGGAAATACATGACATAATCACATTCATTTCTCCACCCCATCGCTAAATGGCAGCCGATAACACTGGAGTGAAAGTGGGGAATAGCATCCGGTGATAACATCATAGCATGTGTTTTCTTAACTATGCTTTACAAGGAGAAAAGTAACTCAACATGGATTTGCTGTTTTGGCAGAACCCCGTGAACAGAAGGGAGGTTTGCATCTGTCACTTGTTTCAAACAATGGAAAGACCCTTCATGAAGGTCCTGTGATCTCCAGTGACAAAATTGGAGGGGTCAGTGGGCGGAGAAAGGAGATTTCCAGGAATTTCAGGTGGCTAGTGGACAGTAGGGGAGGGAAGTGGGGAATTCCTGTACATAGGTTCTGCTTTTTTGGTGGATACAAGCCAGTCTCTGTCTCCAGCCTTAATGTTCTTTTAAAGTAGTCTATTTAGATGTTGCATACTTTGTTTTGAGGGAAATACATTTATTCAGATCTGATGCTGAACATACCTTTCTTATCTGTGTGTGTACTCAGGTTGTGTCAAGCTCTAGCAAATCTACCTAACTGACCAAAATAAAGGCTTTGGAATGTGATGTGGTATGAACAGACACCTGAATTCTGTAACAAGAAACTTCTGTGAATGACAGTTGGCCAGTCGTGTTCTCTCATAGTACAGAATATACAACGAGAAGCCGAGGTGAAATAAAGACTGCAAAGTCAAATGCAAAGTGTCGGAGAAAAGTATTACGGTTGCTGCTTCCCTCGCTTTTTGCACCCCTTTGCTTCTCGTGGAGAGGAAAAGATGGCGATCACACACCCATGATCTAAACTGCATCAGCCTCAATCCTGTTAAGGTTATTGGTGACCAAGAGCCAAATTAGTTAGGTTTATTCATGCAACCACCTTCTTCACTCATGAAATACGGGGTAGAAGCCCTGGGTTCTGGGAAGGCCCTTGATACAGAAAACAGTTGAAGATAGATGGATCTGAGTCTGGTCAGTGCCTAAATGGGTGACTTCCTGTGGCTCTCATGTTTGTTGCCTTGAGTTACTTGATGGAATAAAGTCAAGATACAAAACAACTTCAAAAGGGGTGAATGAGGCTGGTGCATTGAATTCTTCTGTACTTTACCTGTCCCCATTCTATCACCCCAGATACTTTCCTCTCAGCCCAACTCACATGATTGGAGGCAGAATGGGGAAAAGGGTAGTCAGAGAGGTATGATGGAAAGGAGGGCAGTGCACGTTTTCTCATCCATGTATCCACTTTTAGCTCGATTAAAGCCAACGTGGGTTGTTAAATTGTAAAAAACAAAACAAGTCTTAAAAAGCACCCATCCGTATTTTTCCTAAATGTTGCAAATATTCCCACTGAACACCTTTAGACTGGAAGGTGCTGTGAACAACACAGAAACAGGAAGCAAAAAAAATGTACTAAAATAAACCACCTGCCTTCCCAACAAAGGGAAGTAGAAGGAAAAGGCATTGGATAGAAGGGCCAGGTAAATTAAGGGAACGGGGGAGGTTGTAACTCTTCAGCAACGCTGAGTCATCTGTAGAGTCCCTTGCTGTTCATATATTCCAGTGTATTTTAATATCTATTTGAGATATTAATAGCGCATTCCTCAAATGCACCGGCGGCCTGACCCAAAGGCCTTAGGAGGCCGACAAAGGCCTCTGCCGGCACAGGGGCCCACACCGCCGGTGCCCGAAAGGCGCATGCTGGCGTGAGTGGCCCCAACACCGGCGTGCAGGCCCAGACGCCGGTCCCCAGCTGCAGCTGGGCCCAAACGCTGCCGCAGCCTCTCGCCGGCTGCCAGCACAGGCTGCGAGCCGGGAGGCGTTCCGGCACCCCAGGAGGTGTTCCCAGGGTGTAATGGCACTCTGGGAGGCGTTCTCAGGGCATTCTGGCACCGGGCAGTTGAACGGGGCCGATGTTAGTTGGTCTCCTGAGCCATTTTGGCTCAGGAACACCCATTTTTTTAGGGCGAGATACGCCAGCTTTTTGCTATGAGGGTTGCACGGGTTTTTTGTACCGGGCGGAGGTTTCGGCGGTGCCTTTGCCTCCTAAGCCCGGCGCAGGCATTCCTTTCAGGAATACGCTGTAAGTCTCTCAAATATATTCTTTAAATGAGCAGTACTGCAAATTATTTTCTACGTCAGTATACCTAGATTTCTTGGCTCATTCCTTTTTTTTACACTTGAATGGCTCAGAGTATTCAGAGCTTTGGAAGCCCCTGTTGGTTGGAATGCATTTTGTTAAGAATTATAAGATGTAAAATAAAATGATTCTAAGAAAAACCGAATTTTAAAAATGCTTATTGGTTTAAGTGGAAATTCAACTGATCAGTTTTCTAGAACCTTATAGATTAACCTAGAAAATACTGGAAAATACTGAACTCTTCCCATGGAAGACTTCAGTATTTTCAGCTGGGTGGATCTGCACAACATTTGTAAAGCTGCACAACAGCTGAAAACAGAGTTACACTTACCTGTAACTGCTGTTCATCCAGTGTCTTCTGTGCAGGCACACATCCCTCCCTCATTCCCCACTGTGGGCTGCCATTTTGCTCTGTGTGCATCTGCTGGTGCCTTCCTCCATGGCGGTGAAGTGAAAGCAGAGAGGAATGCTCCTCCACCTTCGTCAGGTGACCATTTGGGCGAGAAAAAAGCCCACCTTCGGCAAGGGGAGGGGGGAGCGCTTCAAGTGCTCTGAAGGTCCTAGAAGCTTACTAGAATGCCTCCACAGCCGGCCTGCGCAGTCCCATGCGTGCCTGCACAGAAGGCACTGGATGAGCAGCAGCTACAGGTAAGAGCAACTCTGTTTTCTATGGTGGCAGTTCTAGGTCCTCTTTGCTGTTGTCCTGCCAGGAATAGCCATAAGTGCTTAGGCTTCCTGGATAGCTTGCATAGTTTTGTACATCATCCTAAGGAACATTATAATGAAAAATGTCTTCAATTTTTCAGACATTCTCTCCTCTTAATCTGCTTGTTAAATGTGCTCCAGAAAGCTACTCAGCCTTTATCCAGTTTGTTGCTTCCTTTCTTTACACTGCAACAGGAGTGACCAGTTCTGAAGCCCAGTTCATTCATTTGCACTTTAATGATACATCACATAGAAGCTCCCAGTGACTAACAGCCATCCACCATGCAAAAAATTGAACCGAGGCAGTGGGTTGGATCCTGTCTAAATTGGCAATTTGTATCAGCTTCCCCCTTCCCACTGCAGACCCTCCTCATGTTCCCTATACCTCCAGAAGCAGCATTTAATGGAGATCAATGAAACAGCAGAGGCAAGTTCCATTCTGCCATTGGAATATTTAGTGTGGATTCAAACCAGTATTTCCTTTACCAGAAAGACACAAAACCGGAGCATACTCCCCTTGGAAGAGCAAGAACAAGCTTACAATCTGGGTGTCCTCCTGGATACCTCATTGATGCTGGATGGTTCAGGGTCCACCTAGCAAAAAGGGGGGAAAGCAAGGAACCATGCACCCTTCCCAGTCTGCGACCCACATTCTTGAAAGACCAATTGTCCCCCTCTATAATACGTTCACCAAATCTGATCAGCCTGCTGATCTCTTCTGCTTGTCTCTTCTGTCCACAAAGTGCAGCTTGGGAGTCCATGAGTGCGCATTTCTGTCATGGTTCCAACAGAGTGAAGCAGTCTTCCATATGAGATTCAGAGTGCTCCTTCTGTTGTGACAAGCATGTAAAACAAGCGTTTTTTCAAAGGGTGTCGAGATACTGATTTTCTTCCTTGAATTTGGAGATTGGAGATTTGGTTCTGTTTTCTCCTTTATGCATCTCTGTTATTTGGTTCTGTTTTCTCCTTTATGCATCTCTTATTTTTTTTAAAAAAGAAATACTCAAGACTGCTTCCCATAATACACACAAAACAGCAATCTTTAAAGACTTACAAACAAAGGGGATATTTTTAACTCAAAAAAGCCTTCTGGAATAATGTTTTCAGCTGATTCCAGAACACATCTAGAAAAGAACTGTCTGGAATGCAAGAGAAGTGAGTTTCATGTGCTGCTGACGAGAAAGCTGTTGGGCAGCTTCCCACCAGTCAGATTTCTCAGATGGAGGTTCTCACAAGGCATGCTTGGCTGATTCAGTATGAACCAGTCTGTAGGGGTGGAGGCGGTCCATCAAGTAACTTGGTCCCAAGACCTTAAAGGTCCAGCACTTTGTGTTGGGCTCAGAGGTGCACTGGAAGCCAATGTAATTCTCATTACAGCCAGACTGTATAAGCATCCTGGCCACCACATTCTGAACTAGCTGAAACTTCCAAACAGTCTTCAAAGATATCTTCACATACAGTGAACTACCCCAGTCCAGCCTAGATATGACCAAGACATAAATGACTGTGAACACAGCTGCTGTTCCAAGAAAGGCCTCAGCTGGAAAAAAGCTAAGTAGGAAAAACACATTCCTGTCTGCCTCTGTTACCTAGGTATCCAGCATCAACAAGGTATTCAGGAATATGCCTTAAACATGAGCTTGTTTCTTCAGTGGAGTATACCTCGATCTGGGTCAAGTTCAACACCTTTTCTCAGATCTGTTTTAGCCCCAGTGCACAATATTATTTTTTAATCTGGATTTAATTTCAGTTTGTTCACTGTCATTTAGGGATGCTCAAACCCTTGCCAGTTTGGCTTACACCCTGTTTGTCAATCACTAAGGGACCTGATTTTTCAGTTATCAGATTGACTATTCATCGACACTTTCATGACTGTTCAGCATTTTGCTTCACTGTATTCCTTCCTAACCATGCAGTAGAATGCAACTGGCTTTTCATGCATGTGTGTTGTCATACAGCTCAACTGAGTTCCACTACCTCCCTGCCCTTGCTGCCTGACTGCTCCACTCAGCAGGCACTTGTTTAAATTGACAATTAAATCAGCCATGAATCATATAACTCAGTCATAAATACTCAGTCATAAATACTGTATTTTAATGCCTTCAGTGTTCATTTAAGAAGTCCCTGGTGATGCAGATGGCTGTTGATAGGTTTGAATTGGAATTGTCTTTGCACAAAAATCTGATACAAACTTGTTTGACAGGCATTTGTTGCTGTTTGACATGAACTGAACAATCTGGGTGATTGGCTCACCTCTGACCAGCACCTTCAAACTCAGTAAGTGTGCCTTCTGAGCACATTCATGGCAATATTCACAGCATTTGTCTTCTCCAGTCCCTTACAACATCCAGTTACGTTTATCCACAGATTCTCTGGAGCCCTGTTCACATGTTGCCGTGCATTAACATACATCCTGCAAGTACATGAGTACATCTGTTTGTAAGAAAGAGCCAATGCACATTCACATTAAAAATGAAACTGTGGACCAGTACTTGGATAAATGTGCAGTTTCAATCACATGTTCAGCTGTACATGCATTGAATGTAACACAAGATTTATGTGTAAAGAAAACTCGTGTGTATGCTTGTGACACTCCTCCTCCACTCACACAGAGTGCCTACCACTCTCTACGATCTCTCCCTCTGAGGTTCAGGGTTCTCCTAGGTTAGGATGCCACATTCACCACCATTCTTGTCTTTTAAAAAATATATAGAGATCCTTAAACATTTCGCCTCAGGTCTTTTCTCTTATGAAGACATTTGCAAACAGGATAACCCAGTCCTCTTTAATAACAGGTCCTCACTCATTGGGGTTGGGGGCTCAAACACTGTTCCATTCGTATGCTGCCACCATTTTTAAAATTTATTCTTTGATTTATACCTTACTCTCCATCCTCCAGAACGGCTAACACTATCCACATCAATACAACAAAACCACAATATACAATAAAACCTTAAAATGTAACACCGATCTAATTAATTGATTTAAGTAAAAGCAAGTGATGCTCAACACCTGAACATAGGGTCACAATGAGCCTGGAAGAAACAGCTCCGTTCTCGGGGTTCTTACCCACCACCTCCGTCCTGGCTTCCTTTCCGCTTTCCAGCTGGGCCAGCCTCAGAATGGACAGTGACGCTGGATAACTGCTCCTGGCATCTCCTTCTGCCCCTGGACCTCCGCCTAACACTCTTTCTGGGCTCCAGGCTCTACTCCACGCACCGCTCTGGCTGGCCCTCCTTCCTGCTTCTTATATCTGTTCTACCTTTTCTCAATCCCAACCTCCGCCCCCTCATCCAGGTGTTCCCCTTTCCCCCAATTGCCTCTGGGCCTCCTGCCCTTGGGTAGGTGAGGCCTGGCCCTTCTGCCTACTGTAGGATTAGTAGGAAGTAGCCTAGGCACATAGTACAGTTTTGTCTCAGGCTCTCCCACCACCTGGCATCTTACCTTCCAGGTGCGGGCGTTCTGCTGGTCTGTCTCCCAGCTCAGAAGCCTGTGTGTCCAAACAGCTGTGAGCTGGGTGGAGGCAGGGTCAGCGGGCACCATTTCCAACAGGGTGGAGAGTCAGAGCGCTGATGTTCCTGGCTTTTGGCTCCAGCAGTGGGTCCTGGTAAGAGTGGGGTTTGGGGTCTTTGTTGGCGTGAGGCCCTCTCCTTCCCTGTGTGTGTGTGTGCAGATGGTCCCATGTGGAGGCCACCTTCTTCAGCTTCCTGGGCCTACTTGCCAATCTTCCCACCGATCAAGTGATCGGTGGGGTGACCAGGCCTCTTGTTCTCGGGAGGAGGTATATGCCAGCCTGTCCGCGCCTGCCACCACTTCTGTCCCAGTTTCTCTCGCCGGGGCTTTGGTCTTCATCCCAGGAGCGAGGCAAAAGTCTGGGGTTGGGGTGGCCTTTGACATCACGGCCTGGACACAAGCCCTGTGGAATTCTTTAAGGTCCCTCGGGACCCTGGACTCACTAGAAAGAGAATTCCACCAGACCGGGGCCAGGGCCGAAAGAACCCTGGGCTAATTGAGGACAACTGAATATTCTTCGGGCTGAGGACCACCAGCAAGTTGTTGACTTCTTCTCACTTATCCAGCTGGCTAGTTGATGACTGGGGGAGGTTTATTGTTTATAGTAGCAGCCTTGAAGTTAAAGTGGGTGCAGTGTGATAAATTTTGTGATTTGGAAGAGCTGCAGATCTACTAATTGAGCTTAAATGGGAGTCAAACGCCCATGGGACATGGAGGAAACTATTACTCCCCTGGCTAGCAAACAGATGAAAATAGCTGACTACTTTATATCTGGGAACTCTGCTACTTATAATATTCCTACTGCAAAACAATTTGCACCATTGGTTAATATAAATGACTCTGTCATTGAAGAAACAGAAGAATTGGAAGGGGATTTGAATGTCCCCTTTAAGAATATAGTTAGAAAAGAGGCACAAAAGGTAGCTGTGACAAAATTCACTGAATTGATGGCAAAAGCAGTAGTAGGTCTTATCTTTGACCACATAAATAGAATTACAAAGAATGTGGATAATCTCCGGCAGATGGTAAGGAGAATTGCTGACAAGAGACAGGTATATCTGAGCTCTAAAGAGCATTTCTCTTATCTCCGGTCCTCACATTTGGACCCGCAATACATTAGCAGGATGATTAATGGACAACTTAATGAGGAAAAAACACAAGTTAAAAGCTCTCAACAACACTTGATATTTCAAGTTTATAAGATATCCCTGACTATATGCAGCTACAGAGGATACTTGCCTTTATGGGACACAAAACGTTTAGTTATAAGCTATTTACTTACTATAAGTAGCTCCAGGATTAATTTAGTACGGACTGAACCAATAAACAGCTGGAATCACCCAGAGAATCATGCTGACGTTTAAGAGTACAAGAGTTCCCTCGATGTTGCTATTGCTAAGGCAAAAGACAAGGTTGAGGTCTAAAGGGGGTTTTCCATAAAGTTTTTATCAACAAAATAATGGCCCTCCTCCCAAATTATTCACCTGATTGCTGGGTGAGGAAACGGGAGTCTGTGGTGGCGGCTGTTCAACAGGATTCTGACATGGTGCATGCCCCTATTGAAAGGGCTCAATTTAAGCATGAAGGACAACAGCGAATGATTTTCAGGGAGGAGGACTTAATAACATTTCATACAGTTTCTGGTGGGAATCTACTTGATAATTCATTGGAAGAGGAGTTGATAAGCACCTTCCCATCTCTCTCAAGTTTGGCTCAAGCAGCAATTACTAACAGACTAGAATATTTAAGGAACACTTTATTAAAGATAGGGGAGGGCTATAAGAAACAGAATGGACCAGATATGTATGAGGACAATCAAATGATCACTTCCTTAAATGGCCTTTCAGCTGCCCCCTTTAACCCCGACATGGATAGGACTTCTGCCAAACTTTTGTTGGGTGGTGATATGGAAATATCTTGTTCTATCCTGGAAGTAATAAACCCCACTAGGATCACACCTACAGTTAAAAATGATAATCTTAAGAGTCATATAGATGGATTACACAGCTGTGACTTGGTGGATCAAGATGTGGAATTACTATGTCCATCTTCGCGATGTCCAAATATCCCTGCTTATGGTGCTATGTCCAGAAATTGTTGCATCTTTTTAGACTCAGGGAGAACTGGATACGATAACCTCCAATGATGAAATTTTTACCCCAGTCTCCAATGAAAATTGACTAGTAACGAGTATGGCACAATTCAAACTAGTCTGTTAGATCTTGAGAGTTGGCTTCCTGAACTTGCATTGGGGCCCAGGCAGGCATTGGAAAGTTTATTTCAATATGACTCCTTATTAAAAAGCAATCATGTCTATCTACAGTTGCTTTTTAATAAATCCTCACACTGAAATAAGCTTTCCAGTGCTTGTAGTGGCTCTACACTCAAACTATCTTTAGAGCAACAGTAATATTTATATTATTATTTTTGTGACACCAACATTAGATCCTTATGCATTCTCCATAGCCACCATATTAAACTGTATCCTTCAGCGCCTTTCTTTCACATATGACTTTCATAAGATGCTGCTGGTTCTGCAACATCTGTTGGAATAACTCTGGCAATATGTAATGCTTGCCCTGCCCAGTTATTATACTATTGGGTGTTGTTTAATTGTTTAAAAGATCCATTGGGATGATTCTTTACATCGCATGTTCGACTTGTTAACTCTTAACATTTGCCAAGTATGTGTTTATAGGGAATTCCACATACCAAACCACATGCTAGATGTTACCATATAAATCAAGTTATATTATGGGATTCCAAAGTAGTGGATTACCATAACATTTAGACTGACTTTGCCCTATGAGCACATCTTTGGTAGCTTTCCAAGGGCACAAGGAGGTAGCCTACAGCACAAGTCACATTTACCACTGTATGGCTCATATTATTGATGGCAACCCACATATACATGCCAGCACCAAGCAGTGTGAGCCATGGCAAGCTGACCACTCTGACTAACCACTTTTTAGGGCAATAAAATGCAGTGTTTTCCATTTGTTGAATAAAATCCAGGCAAGTTCTACAATGTTAATATGGTGTTTGAAAAAGTGGAAAAGCAGCAGAGGCTTCCCATTTTGTGTAGCCTTTTTGTTTAACCAGGAATCAGAAAAGTTGAAAATGCATAGCAGTCTAGTTTAGGGTTGCCAGATCCCCCCTGGCCACCGGAGAGGGATGTAAAGTTGCCTGGTCTACCCTGGCCACCAGCAGGGGTTGGGGGGGGAGTAGGGTTGCCAGGTCAGGAAACTCTTAGAGATTTGGGGATGGAGCCTGGGAAGGACAGGGACCTCAGTGGGGTACAATGCCATAGAGTTCACCCTCCAAAGCAGCCATTTGACCCAGGGGAACTGATCTCTGTAGTCTGGAGATAAGTTGTAATTCCAGAGGCTCTTCAGGTCCCACCTGGAGGCTGGCATCCCATCGTTATGGGTGAGGCAATTGTGGCCTGCTGCAATGCACCATCTTAGTTGGCATGCAGGTGTCAGGCCTCAGCAATCCAATGCGTTCCTGGCAATAACTTTTCTCCAGACGGTACAGCGAGTTAAAAGTTTATTTCAGAAAGTCAGCGGTTTCAGCAGGTAAAAGACTTAAGGCTAGAATACAGGCATGGGGGAATATTGATACATATATAGGGTAGATACAGTAGGGAAGATTAGGTTTGAGAAACAAAGAAACAATACAGAATTTAACTACCGGCAATGACTTAAGCAAACCCATACAGAAAATAAACGCGCGTGTTAACTGGCTGATCTTCCCGGGCTCCGTCATTGTTTTGCGGGACCCGGTATCAGATCAGCGATTTCCCGGGCGGGTCTCCATTGAGGTGCAGATCTTGGGAGGGAGACCGGGTGTAAACGGGGGGAGGGACGGAGTGCAAAAGCTCCATTTTGTCCGTGGGGAAAACCATCTTGTTTCATTCCGGGGTCGACAGAGAGCCTATCTGACAGCAGGAAAGTGCTGTGAAAGGATGAACAGCATAAGATTTGAAAGCTGTCAGGCCTACTCTTTATGTAAGTTTCCATGCAAACTGTGGGGAAGGAGAAAAGGAGACCTATGGCTGCACCATTTTCATGCCTGGGAGAGGACTTATCTAGGGTTGCCAACATCCAGGCAGGGCCTGGAGATCTGGAATTACAACTGATCCCTAGACTTCAAGTATCAGTTTCCCTAGAAGAAATGGCAACTTTGGAGAGTGAACTCTATGGTGTCATATCCCCACCAAGCTCCCTTCCTTTTCCAAACTCCACCCACAGGGCTAAGACTTAGGGAAATATCAGGGAGTTTGGATTAGGGTTGCCAACTTCCAGGTACTAAAGCAAACACAGCAGCACAGAGGCTCAAAAATATAGCAGAATATATATATAGCAGAATATATATATATATATATATATATATATATATATATATATATATATATATATATATATATATATATATATAACAAAAACACCAAATGTAGAATCTAAACTATCCACACATACCTAATACACAATCCCAATCCAATACAAAAGTGACAAATTATAAATGTATATACATTCCAGCTATGGGCCCGAAGTCCACTGATGAAAAGCAACAAACAAATGCTAAAAGTCCACAATGACACTGCAGAAACACACAAGTAGACACTTCTCACAGGATCCAACAGAACAAGATCTGAAAAGACAAGACAAGGACGCATATTCTAGATAATTTAACAGGTTTCGGGGTTCCTTCTTCAGCTTGTCTGGTGTTGAATCAATCCTCATGACATGGCTTCTCACAACTCTACTACACAATGGATGAGCACATGGACTTTCCAATCTCCAATATGAAATGGATGAACAAATGCAAAAGCAGACCCCCGCGGGTTCTGTTTCACCTCTCCTGATAGCATGGGGTCTGTAGTGGAGTTGTGAGAAGGGAAGGTGATTGTAAGCTGCTTTGAGACTTCTTAAAGATAGAAGAAAATCGGGGGGGGGAACCAACTCTTCTTCTAGTAGTTACAGTGTTGGACTAAGAACTGGGACACCCAGTTACAAATCCCCCCTCTGCCATGGAAGCTTTCCAGGTGACCTTGGGCCAGTCACTCACTCTCAGGCCAACCTACCTCATATGGTTGTTGTGAGGATAAAATGGAGGAGAGGAGAATGATGCAAGCCATTCTGGAGAAAAAGGTGGTGTATAAATAGGGTTGCCAGGCCCCTCTTCACCACCGGTGGGAGGTTTTGGGGCAGAGACTGAGCAGGGCGGTGTTTGGGGAGGGGAGGAACTTCAATGCCATAGAGTCCAATTGCCAAAGCAGCCATTTTCTCCAGGTTCTATTGGCTGGAGATCAGTTGTAATAGCAGGAGATTTCCAGCTAGTACCTGGAGGATGGCAACCCTATATATAAATGAAATAAATTAATTTAAAAACCTTACACTTCAAGGCATTACCAAAGCGAGGGAGGAGATAAGCAGTTTTCTCAGCCTTGTGAGTTGAGTGGAGACTATGTTTTAGCTGCCTTCTTACGGGATGACGTCTTAACCAGGATGAAATCTTCCTCTGTTCCCCTCCACCTGCACAAGCCACTTGCTGCCACATCCAATTACACAGAAAGAAGAATAAAGTTGGCTACCTGGCCCACATCACCAGTATCCTCAGCGGGTACCCAAAAAGGAAGAAAATGCTGTTGGCGGGTAGAAATCGCTCACTCCCTGCAAAAACTGTCTTGTTTCAAGAATGTCATCTTGAGACTTTCAGGACAACCAGCAGCAACATGATACTCTTCTCTGCTTCCACCAAAAGCTTGACTTTCCAGCAAGAAGGCATAACTGGAAAGACATCTCTAAACAAATGAGAAGAAGTCACATGAAGAAAAATCAGCGCAGTTGTGCAAAGCTGTTCTCAAATCTTGGTAAATGCAAGCAGATTTTGCTTTTGCTTTTTGTAATAAAGGCGTACTTATGATATTAGCTTCAAAAAAGGGGGGAGGGAGGAAAGGGGAACATATTCTAGGGTGCAGGTTCCAGAAAGTAGGGTCTGTCCCTGATAAATATGGACAGAGTGTACTTGATGTCCTTGGGGACTTTTCGGCATTGTTCTTAAGACTGACTCTGGGGCCTCTGACATGCATTCCCTGGATGCCTGGATACGCTTCCCAGATGATTTTTCTCTTTTTGCAGTGCTTGCCTGCCTATCCTTGAAGCATAGGCTCTGCCCCCTTGGGTTCAAACCGATGCACAGAGGGACTTGGGAGGGAAAAAAAAATTTCCCCTGTGGAAGACATGAGATAAACAGGATGCAATTTAGATAAACAAATCAGATAGGAGTCTGACTAAGAGTGAAATCACTCTAGTAAAGAGAACAGATAGCAAAGGGCAGGAAGGGGGCAGGAAAAAGAGAAAAACAAGACTTTTATCCTAAGGCCACCGAGGAAGTGATATTGTCCTGAGTGAATTCAAACAAAGAGCTCTGTTCTAAAATGATGTCTTTGTAATTGAGACTGCCAGAATATCCTGGAATGAAGGCCAAGAATCTATCATCCAGTCTACAGAAACTAAGGTAAATGCAGGCATACATACCTGCAAATCTACATACCATATTTTTCGCTCCATAAGACGCACCTGACCATAAGACACACCTAGTTTTTAGAGGAGGAAAACAAGAAAAAATATACTCTGTGTCCCACGATGGACCCTCCGGCAGGGATCGCGGGACATAGCGCGGATGCCTCTCTCCCCTCCGCGGAGGGCCGCCCAGTCTCACCCGGCACAAACGGGGAAGTGAGGGAAGATGGGAAGGCTGACGTCGGGGCCTGGGGGAGGCGGCAGGACGCAGGCTTACCGTACCCGCTCCCTCTCTCTCCTCCGCAGGACACCAGCCAGGAGGGGAAACGGGCAGAGACCCTCAGGTCGGCCACCGGGCAGGAACTGGGAGCCGCATCGGAGGCAGCGAGCAGGTGTAGGAGTGGGCAGGGTGCGGCACCCCCGCTGGCCAGCTGAGCGTCGGCCGGGTGGGGCCAGGGGGAGGGCGGGGCCAGCAGCGCATCCAGAGACCGCCGCCCAATCCGGAAGCAGGCGAAAGGGCCCGACCCTTATGCTGCTCCAAGCAAACGAAAGGGGGGGGGGTTTGCAAAGAATTAAAGCCCCACTGAGCAGCTGCTGCCAGGAGTAAAACGAGCCACCAGCAAGCCCGGCCTCTCCAAAGAGACTCGTTGCGCGGGAGGGGCGTAGCTTTCGGCGGCTGGAGCATTTCCTGCCTGGGAGGCGCTTTGGCAGGCTTGGAGAGGGGCCTCGCCCTCGCCCCCCCTCCTTAAGAAGCCCACCCGCACCCTCCACCCCCACCCCCCAGCACTTTCTCCCGGCGGCTTTTTCCTTGCTGCAAAGGTGAGTTTGGTGCGTGAGGCTCTGCAGGGACTCTCGGCGCTTGCAAGACCACCCGGTTTTGCAAAAACGCCCCCCGGGCTCTCCCTTGGGCCGTGGCCGCTTCTTCAGGCGCCACGAAGGGATCCTCTCTGCAGGCAGGTTTTCAGGCAGTGCGGGGAAGAGCGCCCGAAGAAGGGCTGAGAGAGCATGGAAGCTAGGAAGGAAAACACCATTATGGAAAAACGGGAAACCGCCCCAGCGGCCACAAGCGAAAGTGCGGGACCGGTGGCAGAGCGCGCCAAGTCTAGTGCCTACTCTCCCAGCAGGGCTTCAACCTGATTGGCGGGGACGCTCTCGGCGATTCGGCTCCAGTTACGGTAACACACACACACACATTCACTCCATAAGAAGCACAGACATTTCCCCTCACTTTTGAGGAGGAAAAAAGTGCGTCTTATGGAGCGAAAAATACGGTACATAAATTGTACATTCTGCTGATGGGTTTGGTGGTGTCCTCATAACTTCCTTTTTATCACTGATCAATCCAAAATGCATGACACGTTTTGTCCTGTTTTTAGAATTATTAAACTTTTTGACCTATAATCCCTAATATGGCACCAATTGATGTGTTTTCGGTGCCCTTTGCATCTTCACTCTTGGAGATAAAAATTCAAAGGCTTTGTGAATGGAACAGAAAAGGAAAATTTGAGCAAGCGGCTCCCTACCAGCTGATGGATTGGCAAATCACAATTAAAGCTCATCACTACATCACAGCCTTGGCAGCTTCTCCCCGTCACCACTCATGGGAAAAATGCTTCCTGTTCTTTTAAAGTGAAATGAAGCAGCATTACTTTTTTTGAAGCAAAGAGGTAACTCTGTCCCAATTGGCCAGGGTTGCCAACTTCCAGGTGTGCCTGGAGAACTGCTGCTATTACAACTGATCTCCCATGACAGAGATCAGTACCTGGAGGAAATGGCCACTTAGGAAGATGGATTCAATGGCATTATACCCCATTGAAGTCCCTCCCCTCCCCAAACCACGCCCTCATCAGGCTCCATCCCCCCCCCCCAAATCTCCAGGTATTTCCCAACCTGGAGCTGACACCCCTACACATGGCAGCCGTTTTGTGATTGGCCCTATCCTCTATAACAGCCATTTTGTGGTGGCACTTTTCTACCCTTTGCAGTCCTAAGGGCAGAGGAGGAGGCAGGGAGGGAAGAAGGGGGAACAGATACACACAGAAACCCAGCTGGGATAAAATGGTCACAGCTGTATTGTTTACAGCCACTGGAGCATTGGTGTGGATCAGGGCACAGATCCAGCCATCAGGAGACCTTCCTGTTGGCTGATGGAACCCATCCCCAGCTCACTTGCTAGGATGGCCAGTCCTGTATTCCCACATGGGTGCAAGCCTCAACGTGGTTCCCTTGCTGCCTGTGAGTGGAGCCAAGCAATAGCCCCCAAGCTGGGTAAGCTGCTGCTTGGCTCTGCCCCCAAGACCCCTTAAGGGGTTTGCCACCCATGGGAGGCAAGCATGTAGGCACAGCCTCCCATCCAAATAAATTTCGCTCAATGCCTAGAACTGCCCCAAATGTTGGGGGTTCGAGTGTTAAAGCAGCCGCAGCAATGTGGCTCTTCCAGAAGTAAAACTTGAAGTGCCATCATCGCATGCGCGTGCCCATGCACACCTGCGGCCGCCCCATCCCCACCCCTTAAAACCTCCCGCTGATCGGGAGGGGTGACCTGGCAACCCAACCCCTGGACCTGGGGGGCAAAACAGCCCCACGCAAGTCAAGGGCCATGCCGTCTCTAAATTCCAAAAGTGCCTGCAGATTCAGCATGTTTGGAGATCCCTTCTTTAAGCACTTGGTTTGAGAACAGACGCCATTTTCCTAGGTGCAACTATGAATTGCTATCATCAGAGCCTCAGAGGAACTACTACAGACTTATGGCCTGAAGCCTGTGTCTCAGCATGGAAACCGGCCAACCCACTTGAATCTCTGTTCAGAGGCATATGACTAGGGAGTTAGAGCACCGGCACTCACATTTCTTCCGCCCTTGTCTTGCTCCCTCAACAGAAATAACATGCTTAAGGAAATGGAGCACATCCTAACAGGAAAGGCTGATATTTGTTAGACTTCCTGCATGCTGACAAAGAGGTTTTGTTTTTGTTTTTTAACAGACATGACTCAATAGGACAGAATATCAGACCATGAACACGGGGTTAATTGTCCCTTCACTGCAATGGAGAGTTCGATCTCATGCTTCAAAAGGATTTGAAGTAAATTGGGAACATTTTTGCTATAAAGCAGGAGGGAAGGGAGTTAAAACACGCTGGGGCTCATTCAGCAGAAGGGGTCATTGAACCTGTTCATGTTCCCTCAACCTGTTTTTTAAAGCTGATTTTCTCATCATGGGGGCTGCTTCCAGTCCCACCAAGAGAAAAACAACAACTTTAAATTAGATTAAGGAAGGACGTGCAGGCAGTGAAATGGTTCCTTCCCTATGTGTGTGAGTGTGTTAAGTGCCTTCAAGTCACAGCTGACTTATGGAAACCGTAGGGTTTTCAGGGTTTTCAACTAACAGAGGCTGTTTAGCGACTCTGGAATTTGTTGGTGGTCTCCCATCTAAATACTAACCAGGGCTGACCCTGCTTAACTTTTGAGATCTGACAACATTGGGATAGCCTGGGCCATCCTTCCCTATACTTTATAATATTCAGCAGAAGATGCAATTCTGACTTCTAGTTTGAGCCCTCAGAAGTAATTAATTCATCACTGTTAACAAGCATTCTTAGCATTATTGGGTTGCTTTATACATTACCCCTTCCCTAAGTCAAATTAAAGTCAGAGGAGATTTGCAGGCAAGTAAAAATCTACATATGGTAAGAAAAATCCACATATATTGGCTTCCCTCATCATACTTACATGTCACATTGTACACTGTAGTTGGGTAGCTAATGTGTATATATCATAGCATTCTGATGC
Source organism: Euleptes europaea (assembly GCF_029931775.1). NCBI lineage: Eukaryota > Metazoa > Chordata > Lepidosauria > Squamata > Sphaerodactylidae > Euleptes > Euleptes europaea. The sequence continues at coordinate 49,938,749 of NC_079313.1, read as the reverse complement.
TTAGGCCCACTCTATATATTCACAGAATCAAGTGGTAAAAAACATTTTTTTTTCTGGATTGTATCTCTTAAGATTGTTGGAAATAAACCTTGGTAGTTACTATTCCATCTCATGTCTGGTTGAAGTATCTTGCATTGCACGAAATACTTCTGCACACTTGAGATTAGGGTTGCCAACCTTCAAGTGGCACCTAGAGATCTCTGCTATTACAATGGCTCTCCAGATGACCAAGATCAGTTCCCCTGGAGAAAATGGCTGCTTTGGAGGGTGGACTCTGTGGCATTATACCTGGCTGAGGTCCCTGCCCTCCCCAAACCCCTCCAGGCTGCACCCCTAAAATCTCAAGGTATTTCCTAACCCAGAGCTGGCAACCCTACCTTTAAAGCACTTATAGACCTGCTGCTCACATACTTCAAGGACTGTTTCTCCTGGTATGAGACCTCGTGGCTACCAATAGTGACTGCCGTATCTGTAGGCTTTTCCAGATAGCTGTTCCAATATTATGGAGCAGTGTTCCACAGGAATTTAGAAAATCCACTTGCAGTCTGCAGTTTTGAAGGGTTTGTAAGATTTAACTTTATAGAATGGGTTTTGGCTTGAAGGATTTGTTTTTAAGGGCAACTGCTTGGAATTTATAAAATGCATTATTGATAGTTATTTTAATGGGTATTTTATGATTTAAGATATATTGGTCTTATTATTATTGGGCAATTTTCTGAGAGAAAGGAAGGTTTATTAACGTTTAGTATAAATAACCAATTCCTATTAGTGATGCCAGCAAAGAAGGACTATATCAGTGTTTGCCTGAGAGGGTGGATTGGTTTCTTCCTCTGAACAATGTATCTGAAAAGCTACCTTCGCTTTATAGCATTCCTACGAAGTGTCTTTCCCCTTACCCCACAAACATATTTTGTTGTTTAAATATTTTTCCCATCATAGTTGATATTTTCTGGGGCTTGTTTTCTTTCCCACTCTTGAACTTGGAACATCTCTGCAAATAAACTGTTTCCTTTCACATCCCAGTGGGACCAAATGATAGCTCAAGGGGAAAGACTATTTTTACAAAATTCCTCTTTTCTAAAATGGAAAGCAAAGTTTTTAAAAAGGCTGCAGAGAATGAATGCTGTAAGAAACAGACCACAGATGAGGCTCAAGATGATTCATCGTTCCAATTTGAAACAATTGATGTCATTGGAATTTTCTGAAAATATATTATTCTCTTGATGTGTAATAGTGAAATACCAACTGTCTGCATTCTCATGTTGTACACATTCAGTATTTTCATTACTGTTGAAATAAATATTGGGAGGTAAACGTTTATTCTCACTCTCAAATGTGCAAATTTTATTATATTTAAATTAAAATGATATTACAGTTTTATTTCAGGACTCCATAAACATAGACAACGGTTGTTGTTTTTGTTGTTGTTTTTAACCTGTTTCCTTTATTTTTGGATTTCTGGACAGAGGCTAATGTTGTTGGTTCTAGACATTTAAAAAAAACTGATCCTTGTGCAGGCCTTGGGGCCAGAGCCTGCGCTGGGGGCTGTTGAGCCCAGGGCAAGAGCCTGCAGGAACGACTCTGTTTTAGTATGCTTCAGCAGAAGCAGGTGCTTACAAATCCCCTGCAGCTAAGCATTGTCTTCCACACAAGCTATTAGGCCTTCAGTCATCATATTCACAACCCAATCCAGACTATGCTGTATGCAGACATCAAACACAAACTGCAGTTTGTAACAAGAACAAGCCAGGGTTAGTGTGCTCTTTCTATCTTCCCCATGTTTAAACTGTTCAGACTGAAGAATTCCTAGGTGTAGGAAGTCATTAATGTAAGCCCAATTGTTTCTGAGATCAGAATAATGCACTTTAACAAACTGGGGTTTGTTTCTTACCTACAAACAGAAATTCTAAACCACAGTTGAATTCGGGTTTACAATGTCAGGTAGTGGTCAAGAAATCTATCTGTTAAAACTCTACTCAAAAAGGGCAAGAGTCCAGTAGCACCTTAAAGACTAACAAAAATATTTTCTGGTAGGGTATGAGCTCTGACATTCATTTGTTGCAATAAATGGGCTAGACTGAGAGTGGATCTACATACCACTGGATATGGCACTATTGTAATCATTCGCCTCCTGGATTTTCCTGTGTGGATGGGAAAATCCAAGAATGGAAGTAGATGGGGAAATCCCACCCAACCGCTACAGTTTTCTTCGGAGGCCTACATCAGGTGCACTGGATTCAGAGATTAGGTGGGTGACAACCATGGAGAGAGCTTTCTCAGTTGTGACACCAAAACTCTGGACCTCTCTCCCCAGATTCATTGGTCCCATTTTGTTGCCATCTTCTGCCAGTGGATGAAGCCTTTTTTGTTTTGTTCAGCATTCCCTCAGTGATCCCTCCTTACTGACCAATGTTTTAATTGTTTTTATGTCTTTGTGTGTATTTTAGCTCTGGTTTTAATAGTCTGTTTCTTTGGGGGTGGGTTAATGGTTTTAAAATGTGATTATGTGATTTTATTATGTGTGGTTTAATGCGTTAGGCTCTTTAGTGGCCCTTGTGAGGGCACAAAGGCAGGATATAAATTTTGTCAAATAAATAAATAAAAATTACCTACGGATATTCTATATATATCGGGCAGAACAATCCTCGAAAGGGGGGGGCAAAGGTAGGGTTGCTAGCTCTGGGTTGGGAAATACTTGGAGATTATGGTGTGTTTTTTTACAAAATCGCTTTTTTGGTTTGCTGCGCCTGGCAGCAAGCTGCCCAGGAGGTGGTGTGGCTGTGCCGTTTGTGGATACTTCCTAACCACACACACACCACTCAGGATTGCACTGTGAAATAATTTGCCCTGCTCTACTTCTTTAAAAATTATTAACAATAGGCTATATTTGCCTTTTCCCACTGACAGCAACAAAAAGTCATTTGCTCTTTGTTAGCTCTCTTCTTCCTCTTTCTAAATTCCACATTGCATTGCATGTGCTCTGTAATCCAATTTACATTTGAAAAGAAATATATGAGAAATTAATTGGCCAGAGAAAAGGAGTCAGTCATTGGCAAGGCGAGAAAGAATCCACTCTTTCCATTACCTCAGCATATGTGCAACCCCAGGGCCAAGGATTATGGTGGGAGGAACTGATAGGAAAATATTTCATTGCAGAGAGGTGTGTTCAACTCTTTATGACTACTTCTAACAGCACCCTTCAAAACATTCAGGATAGCATCCAGCATGCAACCAGCTCTGATTAACCATTGTGCTAAGTATACTACAGAAATAGAGATAAAATAGAAACTACTGTATGTTACAGTGTAAATGTCTTGGAAGTTGGCGAGTATAAAATGTGTGCTCATCTGGGTCCTTGTGTGAAGCCTGTAAATATTCTCTGTAACATGGCACCCGTTCTCTTATTCCCAGAGAGGAAGACTGGGCCTATACCCTTATCTATTGAATCATGTAGATCGTTAGTTGCACAGGAAGCGCAAAATGTGCTCTGTATGGCTGCAGATTTGCCATGGAGCAACAACAGGTGTGTAAGAAAGGCTGTAGGCATGGTTGTAATTGTTTATTTGTATTTCTATGTGAATCCTGGCTTATAGGAAAGTACAATTCATGGTCAGGGATATTTGAGGTTCCCAGAATATTATTCAACATAAGACTTTCTTCTATTTTAATATAATCCTAAATCTGTTAATAATGAGACAGACTGGTGTAAATGGAGTCTAACCTTTTGCACAGAAGATAGTAAGACTGGATCCACACGTCATTGGACATACCACAACTGTAATCATTCACCTCCTGGATTTTCCTGTCCACGCAAAATCCAGGTCAGTGGTCTGCAAGCTTTCCAGAGCAGGACCCACTTAACACTGCTGTAGTGTCTGTCACATTGTGAGGCAAGACTACCCATCATATTACCCTACCGTACTGTCACTGCCACCACTTTGGGTAAAATCCAGCTCCTCTCTTGCTCATGGGTTGCCCAAAGCCTACCTCACAGAGGTGTCACTCAGTAGCATGCCAAGTGGCCAGGCAGGTGGGTAAGGACTTGTGCAGACTCTCTCAAGTTAAACAAACTCTATTTCTACAAGGCACAAACTCAGGGTATTGCAAAGGACAGAATCTATGTGCTGTTAGGAAAATAAAAAAACAGTTGCTAATGAAAGTCATTACAATCCATGTTACATCTAATTTTTGGCAGTTGCAGGATGTCCCCATGCCTGGTGCATCTGCAACCTCTTTAGCATCATTTTTCCTCACTCATCTTTCATGGCAAAACATGCGCTCAACCACAGATCCAAGAGTCTCACCTCAGAGTCTCTCTCTTCTCTCTCCAAACAGAGCTGTTCTGAGCCCGGCTCTGGCCGGAAAATAGAGTGGGGTACAAATTGAATCAATCAATCAATCAATCAATCAAATAAATAAATGAAGGAACAGCTCCCCATTTCAGATCCTGTCCCATATGTGCTATGGGGCCTTCAGCCAATCTGGGCACTAAGCCCTGGGGCTCCAGCCTACCAAATCTGGACCCTCCTATCAAGAGGTGTTAACTCATCAAAGAGCTGGATTGTTATCCCTCTCCATTGGAAAAGGATGCTGTATCTGGCAAAGAGCACCTTCTCCCCAGCCACAGTAGCTGCCTGGACTGCCTTCCATCACCATAACTGTCAAGGCATCTATTGCCCCCGCCCTGCCCCTCATCCCACTATACCCCATCCTGAGAGCTGACGGGGGGGGGGGACGGACAAAAAAGGCTCTTTGTACATGGCTTTTCCCCCATCCCTTTGGTCCTTTTGCATAGTCTGCTTCCCAAGGGCACTCTACCCCTAGCTATAGAATGAAGACAAGTATCAAACAGCAAAACAATACAAAATACACAGAAACCATGCCCTCTATAGACAAACTATGCAAAACTGAATTATTCAAGCTGTCTTTGCTACATAGATGATAGAGTCGGATTGTACTAAATGTTTCAGAGTTACTTGGATAAATGATTAGGGACTGTGATCTATACTACTGTATTTTTGCCTCATTTAATGTGTCAGTTAATACTTTGCTTCAGTTCTGTTTTAGACTTCCAGTTGATTCTACAACCCTAATTCCTATTGCATTGTTCATTGAATGTCCCATCCTGTTGATTGTATTGACTCACTGTCTTGTAATCCCCCTTGAGTCCAAGTGAGAAAGGCGGACTGTAACTAGCATAAATAAATAAACACTGGGCTGCAAAGCCATGACAGGAAGTCACATGATGTCAGACTCAAGTAACAGGAAGTGGGCACAGAGTTATGACTTCACTAAGAATGTGATCAGGAGACTAAGACAGCCAGGGACATGAAGCCCAAGTTGTATCACAGTGAAGAACCTTCCAAAGGGCAGAGCCATGAAGGAATCCTCTTCACCACTGAGTGACCTTGTCATACAATGTTGCTGATCCTCTGAGCATTCATGCAAAGAGAGGCAGTAGACATGGCAAACTTGCACTATCAGCATGGTACTACTGAACTATTACTCCTTTAACTGTAACAGTGCAAAAAAGAACAGACTGACATACAGTTACCAGTGTGTTAACTGGGTGAGGCTTCATTGCAGTGCTTGCTTATTCCAAGGCAGTTAGTGGGGCCTGCTGTTATGTCCATACAAAAGTTCATAAGATTATGCCAGTTTGAAGGTGGTTAACGGCAGACATGATAGAGGTCTATAAAATTATGCATGGTATGGAGAGAGCGGACAGGGAGAAGCTTTTCTCCCTCTCTCATAATACCAGAATGCGGGGGTCATCTGTTGAAGCTGGAGGGTGAGAGATCCAAAACAGATAAAAGGAAGTATTTCTTCACACAAAGCATAGTTAAATTGTGGAACCCCCTGCCCCAGGATGTGGTAATGGCTGCCAACTTGGAAGGCTTTTTTGAGATGGGGATCATGTAATCCGTGCCAACTTGGTCTGACCAACTTTCCAGGTATATCACCCAACAGAAGACTAGTCTGTATAGCAGAAGAGTCATTTGAAAGACAGGGCTCACCCAGTCCCATGTGGAGGGATATACCCTCCAACTAAAAAGAGCCAGCTTCAACAGTTGCTGACACCACCAGGCTTCCAAAGATTTCTTCATCCACGTGGATGTGCAATCTCCTTCAGACAGCCCCCTTGGTCGAGACTTCAGCTGGCTCCAATCTCACCACCACCACCCCTGAAAACCTGCTTTCCAAAAGAAGGTCGCCCCAAGTAGAGGCTTCATTTCCCTGCACTGTGACCATCTCTTGAAATCAGATTTTTGATTACCATAATAAAGGATTGTTCACAGGATGTCATTTGCCACCAAAAGAAATATTTTCTCTGTGTTATTTCTCTTGCATTTAAGCCTTTTTCCTCTGTTTGGAAGCTAATTTGCATGGACATCATGCAAAGCGACCCAGAAACGAAGACAGCCCCCAGACTTTGAGGCACCAGCCTGGAATCCGCCAGTCCTCGCCAATGCTGAACTTTTGAACCTGAAAACTGATGGACAGCTCGGCTTGCAAATGCCTGCAGGATGGGGGTGACACCTTTGCAGGCCCATAAAATTGGACCCCCTGTCCCAAAGTTCACCAAACTTTGGTGACGGTCTAAGGAGAGTCCCTTGTAGCCATGCTTCAAATTTGGGGACTCTATCTCCAAAAATGCCTCCCAGGAGCTTCGAAAATATCCCCATACACTATAATGGACCTGAATTTTTTGGAAACCCCAAAATAAGCCAAATACCCATATTTACCGGTATGGGTATTTGGCTTATTTCAGGTTTACCAGAAAAAATCAGGCCCAATAAACCCGAAATTTACTGAATTTTTTTTTTTTTTGCTCAACTCAACTCACTTAAGTGCCCTGTCTGTCTCAATTGTTACTTGGAGTTATGCATGAGTTTTCTGTCCATTAAAGATGACCTCGCTACCAGCCCTCACAAATTCCAGGACTTCCTGTTCCTCTATTAACCTGATTCTTCCATCTCCCCTGAGCTCAGCCTGGGTGAAATCCCTAAGCATAAGGCAAAGGATGGGACACGGAAGCTTGGTTTCTCTCACTGCAAGCAGTGCAGCCAATTACAAAGCAGCGTGTCAAGGGGCGGGGATTCAAATGCTTCCTGCTTCCTCAGAGTTCTTTCTGAGCAGAAGAAAGGCTTTTAAAAACAAGGCTTGCCCCCCCCCCAAATTCCTTTCAGATAGCTCAATTTTTTGGTTTTTGTTCTTAAAATGCTTTTTTATGCAGCAGTTGGGTTTCGGGAGGGGGACATTTCTCTCACTACAGCCAATTACAAAGCAGCATTTCAAGGGGCAGGGACTCAGATGATTCCTGATTCGAGCTTGGAGACTGCTGGTGCATAGATTCCCAACAGGAAAGTGCAGGTCCAGCAAGCAATGAACCTCAGGTAAAACGCCCATGCATAAACAACCATGGGCAGCTTTTACCACTGATCAACTGTCTTGCATTGTTTAGTTGAAAAACACTAAGATTTGCACAGTTCTCTAGGCATGACTCTGCTTCTTTAGCTTTAGAAAGCACTGTGTGTTTGTATTTTAATTTGTGCTGCCTCTTAGAAGAGTTAAGCTACAATAGGTAGCCCATCCCGTTTTACCCAACCAAACCGGACTTTGGTTTCTCCATGGAAACCAACTGTTCCAAATCCTGCTATGCAAAATGGAGTTGTTATTTTAACACCAGGATGTCCCTCCCTGCCCATGAGTGTTTAAGCTTGGATTTGACACAAAGCGTAACAAATGATATTGCCAAGGTAATTAAGCATAATGCTGCTCCAGCCTGAAGGGAAGCCAAACAAACATGCCATAATTGTCTCCCAGGGGTGGATGGAATCAAACCTAAAGGGATGTGAAGGATGCACTGATGATGTTGCTAAGAAACAGTTCAAAGCACTGAGCTCAAAATGGGGACATCATTGAACTAGCAAAAGGCAAATGGGAGTGAGGGGTGGGAGTAATGGATGGGATGGCAGCAGAAAGGCAGGCAAAGTAAATAAGAGCCAAAATCTGGAAAACCCAACATCAGGATCTGCTCTGTTTTATAAAGGATAAAATTGTGTGTGTGTGTGGGGGGGGGGGGTTTCAGATCAGGGACAATGGCCTGTATCCAACAACACATTCCAAAAACTTAAGGGCACTTAAGTTTTGCTAAGGGGGGAGTGTATGAGCCAGCAACCTCTTGTCCGGGTTTGGAATGCTGATAACAGCCCTTCCAGGCCCCCCCCCCCTGGGCAAGGTACAGCTCCTTTGACTACAAGGTTGAAAGCTCTTCTTTGTCCAAACCTTATTTCATTGGCCTTTGGTTCTCCCCTGGGGAAGTCGCACCACAACATGCACGGCTCCTCTCGTTAATTTTATAAAACAAGGTTTATTTTCAAAAAGATAAAAGCAACGTACTCCATTCAAAACAAGCAAAGAAAATAATTCCACTAACTAGTAAAGGCTGTTGAAAGAGAGAGAAAAAAAAGATCTTTTCCAAGCCGAGACAAGTGCCTTAAAAAACCTCCCCCACCAATCAAGGTTAAACACTTAATCACCCTCTGGCAAGTAACGTTCTTAAAGTCATATACCTGTTACTTCCATACACCCCCCCACGCAGAAAGCAGATATCTACCAGGTATCTACTTTCCTGCGATAAAACAACAGCTGTAAAACATTTAAGGAGCTTTCTGTAATCATAACTTCTGAGATGTGAAGTAACAGGGTTGCATCAATGTTGATCCTGCGGGATTGAATACAAAGATACAATTCACAAAAATTCATCACAAAATGACAGCACAAATAAACTTCTTATGAATCAATGTAACACCTCGACAGAGAATCTGCCAAAATATTATCTTGCCCTCTAATATGAGTAACTTCAAAAGATAGATCTTGCAGGGACAAAGCCCATCTCAAAATTCTAGAGTTTGTCTCCTTCATCCTATGAATAAATGCTATCGGGCTATGGTCTGTCTCAAGGTAGAAATGTGTCCCTCTTAGATAGGTTTTCAACTTATTCAATCCCCAGACCACCCCCAAAGCCTCTTGCTCTATAACGCTGTACTTCTGCTCCCTAGGAAGCAGTTTGCGACTCAAATATACCACAGGGTGTAGACAATCATCTGTGTTCTTTTGCATCAGAACGGCTCCTATGCCAGTTCGACTTGCGTCAGTCCTGACAAGGAAAGGTTTAGTATAATCAGGTGGCTTAAGAATTGGGGCCTGAGCAAGTTTTTCTTTAAGAAGCTCAAAGGCCCTCTGACACTCCGATGACCATGGCACTTTGACAGGAACATTTTTCTTACACAAATCAGTTAAAACTGATGCCAGGCCACTAAAATTAGGAATAAACCTCCTATAAAATCCACAGGCTCCTAAAAAACTCAGAATTTGTTTTTTCGTCCCAGGAATAGGCCAGTTAACAATTGCATCCACCTTTATGGCTTGAGATGAAATTCTCCCACCCCCAATCTGATGACCCAAATACACAACAGAAGAATTAGCAACTTGGCACTTAGATGGCTTAATGGTCAGGCCAGCATGTTGAATTCTGTGAAGCACAGTTCTCAAGTGTTGCAGATGTTCTTGCCAGCTCGAACTGATCACTGCAATATCATCTTGATATGCCACTGCATAGCTCAGTCCAAGAAGTATTTTGTCCATTAGCCTCTGAAAAACCTTACTCGCTGAGTTTATACCAAATGGAAGTACCTTAAAACAATACTGTCCCATGAAACAGGAGAACGATGACTTCCGGGCGGAGACTGAGCTTGCCAGAAGCGAGCTTTTCGCGGCTTCCCAACTGCTTCCGTGGAGACCCCCCCCCCCAGGCCTGGGGGGAGTGGGCCATATAGGAGAGGACCTCCATAAAGCCCCCCCGGATCTACTCCGGGGGTCCAACTGCCAGCAAAACGCCGATGTGCGTCTGGTGAAGAAGGAAGCGGTCGGGGGTGAGTCCACTGAGACCATGGCGGCCGTCCGCCCTATTTTTCCCTCCCCCCACTTTCGTTTTCTAAATAACTCTTTTCTAACAACATAAAAACAATCCAGTATTATAACAATCTAAGAACCTATTTCAACTTTGAACCAAGTTTGATTACCTGCTGGAGGGGGTCGCGTTTGAGCAAAGATAATCTGACGGGAGTAGAGAGGGGGGGGGAAGCTTCTCGCGGCTGAATACTACGAGCTGGAAGCGGCTGAGACCTTCTTCACTCGAACAATGCAAGCGTGATCTGAAAGAGTTTTTTATTTTAAATAAAACAGAAGACATGTCCGATCTTGTTATATGGGACGCTAGCAAAGCTTTTATAAGAGGGAAAATGATAGCCCTGAATTCCAAAAAGAAAAAAGAAAGACAGAAAAAAATCAAAGAATTACAAGATCAATTAAGAAAACTGGAAAAGAAAATCCAAACTAACCCAGATAAAACTACTCTACATGACATTAAGATGACTAAGCACCAAATAGAGTTGATAGAAACAGAAGAAATCAAAATAAAAGTCAAATATGCTAAGCAAAGATTTTTTGAAAGAGCAAATAAACCAGGTCGTTTCCTAGCCAATCAACTTTGGCAACAAGAGAAGAAAAGGAAGATAATTGGTGCTAAAGCTAACGGGATAACTTACAACAAACAAGAAGAAATTGAAAAAATATTTGTGGAATACTACAAGCAACTTTATTCGAAAGATGATTTGCGAGAACAAGGACTTTCAACTTATTTAGCAGATGCACAACTACCTAAACTATCACTAGAAGAACAAGAGATTCTTAATCAGAAGATAACAACTCAAGAAATTGTAGATGCCATTAATAATTTAAAACCAGACAAGGCACCTGGTCCGGATGGCTTAACACCACAATATTACAAGTTGTTAGAACAACAACTAATTCCGGTTTTACTCCCTCTTTACAACGAGGTAATTGAATACGGCAAGATCCCTTTGTCATGGCAGGAAGCACATATCTCTTTGATCCCAAAAGAAGCTGCAGATCAATATCTTCCCCAAGCTTACAGACCAATATCGTTACTGAACATTGACTATAAATTTTTTGTCTCTATAATCACCAAAAGATTTCAAAAATACATCGGAAACTTGGTACACCCAGATCAAACAGGTTTTATTCCTAAAAGATTAATGAGGGACCATGTGAGACTGGTTCTTAGTGCAATAAAATATGCAAATTCAAATTCATTAAAAACAGCAATGATATTTTTAGATGCAGAAAAGGCTTTCGACAACGTTTCTTGGCACTTTATTGCTAAAACACTACAACAAATGGATTGTGGAGAAACTCTACTTAAAGTTCTCAATACGATATATTCGGCGCAAAGAGCTCGTCTCTTAATCAACGGTCAGCTGTCAACAGAATTAAACATTACAAAAGGTACAAGACAAGGCTGTCCTCTTTCTCCATTTCTATTCGATTTATCAATGGAGGTCCTCTCAAATCATATAAGAAATGATCCAAAAATCAAAGGTTTAACAATAGGAAATGAACAACACAAAATCAAAAGCTACGCAGATGATGTAGTCATAATTTCTCAAAACCCTGAACAAACACTCCCACATGTTTATAATCACCTCATTGAATATGCAAAGTACTCCGGTTACAAACTTAACAAAACGAAGACGAAGATTTTGACTTTTAATCTAACAGCAGAAGAAGATAAGCATATTGAGGATATCATCGGATGTCGAATTACTAAGGAACCAGTGAAATATTTGGGTGTCAACATATCCTCACAAAACAATACACTTTTAAGGTCAAACTACTTGAAAATATGGGGAGAAATAGAAAAAGATTTGAGCTTATGGTCAAAAATGAACATTTCATGGATAGGAAGGATATCGACGATAAAGATGAATGTTCTTCCTAGACTAAATTTTTTATTTCAATTTTTGCCGATTGACATCTCTGACAGGACACTAGAAAACTGGCAAAAACAAGTTAACCGATTTGTTTGGAATGGGAAAAAACCGAGAGTCAGATTTAAAGTCCTTCAAGACGAAAAGAAAAGAGGAGGGCTGGCATTGCCTAATTTCAAATTATACTACCACGCTGCCTGCCTAACTTGGATAACTGAATGGATAAAACATCCCAAAAGCCGGCATGTTATTCTAGAGCGGGCGGACTTGGGACAAGGTTTTCATAAAGTTTTGTGGGATTCTAAATCAAAAATTCAAAAAGAAAAAGTATCAGAAGATTGTGATGTCAAAACAGCATTACTGAAAGTGTGGAAAAGATACAAAAAGAGAATAAGTCCCTCTCCGCCATCCATAATGTCACCAACTGAAGCTTATCACGATAATGTTAAACTGAAACCGGGTGTTCATTTTACCTACAATGATATGATAGAGTCCACGGGAGAAATTAAGACTATGATTAAACTTCAAGAAAAATTTCAAAAGTTAAATTGGTTAACATATCTACAATTGAGGTCCAATCTGCAAAAAGATTGTTTATATCCACAACCATTTCGTGAATTAACAGAATTTGAGCAGTTAATATCCAAAAATGAATCACACGTCTTAGGAAAAATATACAAGCTTCTCCTGAAATATGATACAGAAGAAGAGCAAGTGAAAACAAATATGATAAAGTGGATGCAAAATTTCGGAGAAATGATCAATATGGACCTATGGGAAAAACTTTGTCTTTCCGAATTGAAATATACTGTCTGTCAAGAAGTGAAAGAAAATTGGTACAAAACTTTCTACAGATGGTATTTGACTCCTAATATGCTTTCCCAGATGACAACTCCAGGGAAAAAAGGTGCATGTTGGAAATGTCAAGAGTCAGACGGCTCTTACTTTCATGTATGGTGGACGTGTTCAAAACTACAACTATATTGGAAAAGAATTCATTGGGAATTGCAGATGATGTTAGATATGAAGTTTACATTTGATCCTAAATTTTATCTACTTAGTATAGTGCCATCAAATTTACCTTTGAAATCGCATGACGTTTTTAAATATGCTACAACAGCTGCCAGAACAATTTTAGCAAGAACCTGGAAACAACCTCACATACCGGAAATTGATGACTGGAAAGAAAAACTTCTGGAATATGCAACCATGGCCAAAATGACTTTTGAATTAAATCCTAAACCTAGTGAATCCACTGAGCAATTCGAGGAGAAGTGGGCGTCCTTTTATACTTATATGAAATGCAGCTAATCTAAACGAAGTATGTTTAAACATTATTACAAACTTTGTACTATATTTTTTGCTTATCTTAACTAACTGCCAAGTAGAACATGAACTTTTAAAACATTAGAAATCAGTCTGATGCAAGTATAACAAACTAAAGATATTTTGTAATTATGTTTTATTAGAAATTATTTAACAATACTGTATTGTTTTTACAATGACAACGTTTACCCCTTCCTTTTTCTTTCCTGTACCCCCCAACTATACAAATAAAATAATAAAAAGTTAAAAAAAGAAAAGAAAAAAAGAAACAGGAGAACGATGTTCTCTCCTTAGCTCTCTCTGTGAGTGGTACCTGCCAGTATCCAGAGGTAAGATCAAAGGTAGTGATGTATTTTGCATCTGCCAATCTCTCTATCACCTCTTCAATATAGGGTGAAGGATATTGATCCACTTTAGTTAACTTATTCAACTTTCTAAAGTCCACACAAAGACGATATTGAGTTGGATCATCTTCATTTAACTTCTTTTTGGTGACAACAACTAGGTTACTAGACCATTCAGAGGTACATGGCTCTATCACTCCCATTTGCAACATTTTTTCAATTTCTGACTTAATTACTTCCCTCATAGGCCCACGCACAAGATAAGGATTAGATCTAACAGGCAGATGGTCTCCTGTATCTATATCATGAACAACTAAATCGGTTCTCCCCGGGCGGTTAGTAAACAGTTCTTTAAAATTCTGCAACAGATCAACTACTTGTTTATGCTGCTGATGTGATAAAGCATCGCTAACAGGAATCTCATACACTCCAGTCGGCCTTTCAGCCTCTGAAAGCAAGTCTGGAATATCAAAGTCCTCCTCTGGCCAAACATCAATTGACATTTGCTGAATTTGACGGGTAACAAACTTTTTCAAACGATTAATATGTACAAAGAGGAGACCCCTCTCGGGATCTGTAATCTCATAATTTCCATTTCCACAGTCCCGCACAACCTTAAAAGGTCCAGTCCAATGTAGTTCTAACTTCCCCACATTTTCAGGGCTTAAAAGCAGAGCCCAGTCTCCTACTTGCAGAGCCCTAGGCTTAGCTGTTTTGTCAAAATATACCTTTTGTTTCTCTCTAGCCTCTCTGAGAGCTTGATGGGCAATCTGGCGTATTTTTTGTAGGGTCTGTTGTAATTTATTAAAGTACTCTGCCACAGACTGTGATGCTTCAGGGACCCAAACTCCTTCCCAACTCGCTTTCAGCAGTTCAAAACACCAGGTAACTTCCTTCCAAACACCAATTCATTGGGTGTATAGCCCCCAAGAGATGGGTGCACTGCATCCCGATATGCACTGACCAGGAATGGAACCGCCTCATCCCAGTTGCCATGATGTTCTAGGCAAAAGGCTTTTAACATAAGTGTCAAGGTCCCTCCCCACTTTTCTATCTGTCCATGAGATTGTGGGTGATAAACTGCACTAAGCTGTTGAGTCACTCCTGCCAACTCATAAAGCTTCTGCATTAGATTACTTACAAACACAGATGATCTATCACTAATGATGACCCTTGGAAAACCAAAGTTGGCAAAGAATTCTAACAATGTCCTGGCAACACTCGTTGCAGTAACAACCCTTAAAGGAATAGCTGCAGGGAAGCAGGTTGCCCGATCTATAATAACAAGAATGAACTTCTTCCCTGATCTAGTAGGGGGAAAAGGTCCTTGGACATCAATCTGTATTTCCGAAAATGGCACTTGTACAATCGGGATCTTTCCCAATGGCGTCTTTATATGGTCGGAGGAGTATCCTACCTTTTGGCATGTTTCACATGAATTTACATACTCTTTAGTATCCTTACTTATTCCAGGCCAATAGAATGCTGAAGTGACCTTAGCAAGAGTCCTCTTAAATCCAAAATGCCCAGACAATGGTAGGTCATGGGCAAGTCTTAAGACTTCCCTTCTAAAGGGCTCAGGAACTATTAATTGCTTTTGTGACTGTAACAATGATCTATTCCTTTTAGGTATAAACTCTCTATAAAGAAGATCATTGTGCCAAAATATCTTACTGTCTCCAGGTTTATCCAGTGGCAAATTAACTTTCTCAGCAGTTTCACGACATTGTTGTAGATCTGAAGATGTCTTTAGCAAATTCCTAAAGACTTGTGAATCAAATTCCTCAGGTTGAGCCATACTTTCAGTCCCAAACGGAGACTGGTCACTTTGATCTAACTGCTGTGAAGCTTGCTCCCTCACTCCCTGCTCTCCTGCCTTCTCCTGCTGAGTATATAGTAGAGGGCTTCCTCACTCTGACTTGGCACTTGCATCTCAACAACCCTAGCCTTGCTTCTAGTAACCACTGGGAACTGCCTAATGCATTCCCCTGCTTTTGACATTTTAAAATGGACATCCATCCCTAGCAAAAAGGCAGGATCATCTCCTTGATGAACCAGCAATGGAATAACATCAGTCCAGTCCCCTACTGTAACCTTGGCATAAGTAACAAGCTGCTCTTTAGGCTGGGCATCATAAGTTCGAATTTCTATCTTCCCTTCTGGTTTTAGCCCTAAATCATGAAATGTGGTTTCACAAATAGATGACATATCAGCCCCACTGTCCCAAGTTGCTCTAAGGAGAACCTTCTCTTGTACCTCTACATAGACTGTTCTCTTTTTAGAGCACCATTCAGCTTGTTCTTGGCTGATATAGCATGAAATGGGTTTTTTAGGGACAGTAGATAAATCAATGCGGTTCACCTCAATTCTATCTTCTGATAGTTGGACTGTACCCTGGGACTGGCTTTGCTGTTCTCTTCCTAATTGCACTTCTCTAGCGGGCCAGTCACTACTTCCCCCAGGTCTTTGCTTACATACCATCTGGGTTTGAAGTGCTTCTCCTAAGGGGGCTGTTGCAAGACTCTCTTGGTGTTCTGTCTCCCTTTGCTTTTCTTGATGTTGGTCTTGATTTGCCAACTGATTTGTCAGTGGCTGACTTGCAATTCGATGGATCCTTGGTTGCTGCGAAGCACCCTTTTTCGCCAATAAAGGGCATCGAGCTCGAATATGTCCCTCTTGCTTACAGTGATAACAAACTCCCACTGTTGGCATAAGGCTGATGTGTTCCTTCTGTTCCTGACCCAAAGCCCCTGCTTGTGCTAAAAAGCGTTGTCTGGGAATTGGAACTGATGGTCTTTGCTGGTACTCTTCAGTTCTTGTTTGTCGTGGGGGCAGGGGTGGCCAATCCCTCTCAGACCTAATAAACCCAACTCTCTTGGACTGTAAAGGTTGACTTGCAGCAGCAACTTCATCTAACACCTCTGCAAGTATTCGTGTATTCATAGGTCTCTGGGCCCGAGCTAAAACTGCATGCTCTTGAGGAATGGCTTGAAAAATTTGTTCTCGTACTATCAACTCCAGCAGATCTTGAAATGTGTGTGCCTGTGCACTCTCTGCCCACCTTACACACATTCTGTGAACTCTGCTCACAAATGCACTGTAAGACTCTTCTGGTCTCAGGTTGACAGCACGAAAGCGTCTTCTCAGTTGTTCTGTAGAGAGCCCAAATTGCTGGAGGGCCAAATTCCTAAAATACTGATAATCTCTTGCTTGATCTGGGGCTAGTTGAGCTAACAACTCAGCAACTTCTCCATGCACACAGCGCCTAAGTACTCCCATATACTCTCTCTCAGGGAGACCATAGTCCTTTGCTGTTACTTCAAACAGGGCAAAAAAAGCTGAAATATCTTCACCTGACCTCAGCTCTGGGAACTTTAGACGGGACCATCTATCATCCTGGTTCTGGATGAGATGAGTCTGGAGCATATTCATCTGTTGTCCATTTTGCCCAAGAAACTGAGCTAGCAAAGTACATAGCTGATCCATTGGTGCTGCTGGTGGCACTGCTAGAGAATGCGGGCCCTGAGGGTCTGCAGATGACATTGAGTTAACTCCATTACCTGCCGGCTGTGCACTATCTGAAGACTGTAGTTGTTTAAGTGAGGTGCCCACGTAATCTTCCTTTATTCTATTTCGTGTTGCACTCTGCCATAAACATGGGTCTGTTTTCAAATACAGCTCCCGTCTCTGAGAAACACTTGGCAATTCTCTGTAGTCCAACATACTCGTTCCTAGGCCCTGCAGATCATCTTCAATGCTGAATTGTGGCTTCAAGGGTGATTCAGGAAAAAATTCTTTAGTACAGCTAGACAGCCCAATAGTCTCTGTTTTATAAATCACTTGGTCAGATGAGTTGCCAGATAGCGAACCCCCTTGACCCAAACTCATGTTAACTTTACTAGGAAGACAAGTAAAAACAAAAAACAAACTTGCTTTGTTTGTTAATCCTCAGAGCTACTCACAACTGCTGCAGTACGAACACATCCAGGGTCTCCTTCGCTGCCACCATGTATGAGCCAGCAACCTCTTGTCCGGGTTTGGAATGCTGATAACAGCCCTTCCAGCCCCCCCCCCCCCTGGGCAAGGTACAGCTCCTTTGACTACAAGGTTGAAAGCTCTTCTTTGTCCAAACCTTATTTCATTGGCCTTTGGTTCTCCCCTGGGGAAGTCGCACCACAACATGCACAGCTCCTCTCGTTAATTTTATAAAACAAGGTTTATTTTCAAAAAGATAAAAGCAACGTACTCCATTCAAAACAAGCAAAGAAAATAATTCCACTAACTAGTAAAGGCTGTCGAAAGAGAGAGAAAAAAAAGATCTTTTCCAAGCCGAGACAAGTGCCTTAAAAAACCTCCCCCACCAATCAAGGTTAAACACTTAATCACCCTCTGGCAAGTAACGTTCTTAAAGTCATATACCTGTTACTTCCATACAGGGAGGTAAAAGGAGATAAAGATGTCAGCTGATTCCTGCCTCCCCACTTTGTAGATCCCCACTTTGCCCACTGTGCCAGTGATCCCCTTCATGGGACTTGTGGGTACTGTAATGCCTGCTTCACTTCCTGGTGCTCACTTTCTTCTTCCTAAAACATCTCTTTCCCAATGCAAAGAGCCAGTCCTGGCTTTTCTCCATCTCATTAGAGCAGGAGTTGCTTCCAAAGAGTCCAGGAGGCCATCAGCTTTGTGTCTACAGGGAGCACCCATTCAGAAACAACTCTTTCCAGCATAGGAGGACGCTTGGCTTCTTGAGACCCACAATGGGAGGATGCCAACCCTCTACCTAACGTTTTGTGATTGGTCCCAACCCCGCAGCTACCATTTTGTTTAGTGCTCACTACCTGCACTCAACAAGGTTGGGGATTCCTGTCCTGTGCTGTTTTTAAGAGTCCACTGACTTCCAGGAATAAAATTTCAGGAGACTTAGTGGGCTGCAATGGAATGTGGGCGGGGGATTGGGGATGGCCAGACGCGACTGCCCTCTCTTCTAAAGGTTGCAAACATGTCAGCAAACTGAATGCATATTAGCCAACTTAAATCTAAATTTATTTATTTATTTATTTATGTACATTATTTATAGTCCATCTTTCAAAATGGGACATTCAATAACGAATGCATTAAGATATTAGATGTCTGGAACCACAAGAAAGAAACAGAAGCACAGCATATGGCACATTAAGTGGTGCAGAAATTACATAAGATGATCCTACTTACAATATTCTAATCTATATGAACCAATGGGTTGAAATTAAATCGAAAGAGTTTCCGTCTAGACATTAGGAAGAATTTTCTAACAGTTAGAGCGGTTCCTCAGTGGAATAGGCTTCCTCGAGAGGTGGTAAGCTCTCCTTCCCTGGAGGTTTTTAAGAAGAGGTTAGATGGCCATCTGTCAGCAATACTGATTCTGTGACCTTAGGCATATGATGAGAGGGAGGGCAT
Source organism: Euleptes europaea (assembly GCF_029931775.1). Classification (NCBI taxonomy): domain Eukaryota; kingdom Metazoa; phylum Chordata; class Lepidosauria; order Squamata; family Sphaerodactylidae; genus Euleptes; species Euleptes europaea. The sequence goes on along the minus strand of NC_079313.1, from coordinate 49,919,788 downwards.
CTTGGCCATCTTCTGGTCACTAGGTGTGTGGAGGGTGGAGGTAGTTGTGAATTTCCTGCATTGTGCAGGGGGTTGGACTCAATGGCCCTGGTGGTCCCTTCCAACTCTATGTTTCTATGATTCTATGATGCACCCCCCTTTCAACCACTTCAATATCCCACTCTCTCAGCCCGACTGTATACGCTGAGGGAAAAGCGTTGGCCTGAGTATATTTGTGAGATTATTTTCCTTCTCCTCCAGTCCCACACCAGCATTTACCTCAGAGAGAAATATGACACAATCCTGAACAGAGATTTTGGAGAGGGGAAAATGAGGAACTGAGGCAAATAATGGTAACAAGGCAGGAAGTCCTAGAACGTCTAGACAAACTGCAAACTAACAAGTCACAGGGACCAGACGGTATTCATCCTAGAGTTCTTCAAGAACTCAAGTGGGAAATTGCTGAACTTCTAACAAAGATATGTAATATGTCCCTTCTATCAGCCTCTGTACCAGAGGACTGGAGAATGGCCAATGTAACACCCGTTTATAAAAAAGGTTCCAGGGGGGACCCAGGAAATTACAGGCCAGTTAGCTTAACGTCTGTTCTGGGTAAATTAGTGGAAAGAATTATTAAAGATAAAATTGTCAAGCATATAGAAGGGCAAGGTCTGCTGGGCAAAACCCAACATGGTTTCTGTAAGGGTAGGTCCTGTCTCCCTAACCTATTAGAGTTTTTTGAAAGCATCATTAAGCATGTGGACAGGAATGAGCCTGTGGATATTGTGTATTTGGATTTCCAAAAAGCTTTTGACAAAGTCCCCCACCAAAGACTGCTAAGCAAACTTCATAGTCACGGGATAAGAGGACAAGTCCTCTTACGGATTGAGACCTGGCTGAAAAATAGGAAGCAGAGAGTAGCAATCAATGGTCAGTTCTCACAATGGCGGGATGTGAGCAGTGGGGTGCCTCAGGGATCTGTGTTGGGACCGGTGCTTTTCAACCTGTTCATCAATGACCTGGAGTTGGGGTTAAACAGTGAAGTAGCCAAGTTTGCAGATGACACCAAATTATTTAGGGTGGTTAAAACAAAATCGGACTGTGAAGAGCTCCAGAAGGATCTTTGCATACTGGAAGAATGGGAATTAAAATGGCAAATGAGATTCAATGTGAGTAAGTGTAAAGTGATGCATATTGGGACAAAAAATCCCAACTTCACATATACACTGATGGGATCTGTGCTGGCAGCAACAGACCAAGAAAGGGATCTTGGGGTGGTAGTGGATAGCTCAATGAAGATGTGAACCCAGTGTGCGGCTGCTGTAAAAAAGGCAAATTCCATGCTGGCCATAATTAGACGAGGAATAGAGAATAAAACTGCTGATATCATACTGCCCTTGTACAAATCTATGGTGAGACCACACTTGGAATACTGTGTACAGTTCTGGTCACCACACCTAAAAAAGGATATTACAGAGCTTGAGAAGGTGCAGAAAAGAGCAACCAAAATGATTAGGGGACTAGAGCAACTGTCCTATGGGGAGCGGTTAAGATGCTTAGGGCTGTTTAGCTTGGAAAGAAAGCGGCTGAGGGGAGACATGATAGAGGTCTATAAAATTATGCATGGTTTGGAGAGAGTGGACAGGGAGAAGTTTTTCTCCCTCTCCCATAATACTAGAACACGGGGTCATCTGCTGAAGCTGGAGGGTGAGAGATTCAAAACAGATAAAAGGAAGTATTTTTTCAAACAACGCATAGTTAAATTGTGGAACTCCCTGCCCCAGGATGTGGTGATGGCTGCCAGCTTGGAGGGCTTTAAGAGGGGAGTGGACATATTCATGGAGGAGAGGGGTATTCATGGCTGTTAGTTAGAATGGATATTAGTCATGCTGCATACCTATTCTCTCTAGTATCAGAGGAGCATGTCTATTATTTTGGGTGCGGTGGAACACAGGCAGGATAGTGCTGCTGCACTCGTCTTGTTAGTGGCTTCCTAGAGGCACCTGGTTGGCCACTGTGTGAACAGACTGCTGGACTTGATGGGCCTTGGTCTGATCCAGCAGAGCCTTTCTTATGTTCTTATGTTCTTATTACTTCAGAGAGATAGCTTAGGTGTTTTCTTCAATCAAGTTCCTTTCATTCTTAATTTCAAGCTTAGTTCTGTCCCTCAGAACTGTTTCTTAGATTCAGATTCACAGACTCTGTCCTCAGCCTAGCTCACAGGAGCGAAGGAAGTCTGAGTTCCTCCCTCTCCTCAGAGAACCCACAGAAGTTTGGGGAAATATCCAAAATCCCTCTTCCAGTCCTCTCTGACTACCCCACCTCAGTGGCTGTAATCCTCCACACCTCCCTGCTACCTCAGAATAGCTCTACCTCAGAGACTAATTCCCCTTTGTGACCTGAGAATGGGCCCTCTCTAACCCAATCCTCACTCCTGTCACTACCACAGGTTGTGTGTTTCAATAGCTTCGGCTTTAACAGAACCCTCAGGTTCACAGAGTACAGTCTGGCTTCTGCTCAGTTTCACTACCAAGCTCAGAATCTATCACAGCCTTCTCTGGCTGGTTGCAATCTTAGGACTCCTTTCACAGTCTCCTCTCAGGCTGGTTCCCAAGCTTCCAATCTATCACAGCCTCTTCTCAGGCTGGGTCCCAAACTTCGACTACTTTCACAGCCTCCTGTCAGGCTGGTTCCCAAGCTTCCAATCTATCACAGCCTCCTCTCAGGCTGGGCCCCAAACTTCAACTACTTTCACAGCCTCCTGTCAGGCTGGTTCCCAAGCTTCAAATGCTTTCTGTCTCTCAGAGCTCAGAGTGTCAGCTCTCTGGCTCCGCCCACAACAGCTGTAAATACTACAAGGCCCAATCATTTATCCAGGTAAGTTTGTGAAACCATTTTGTACTACGTAGTCTTATTACCTGCCAAGAAAAGCCCTCTTGAATAGTTCAGTTTTGCGGAAGGCCAGGAGAGTGGCAGCTATCCTGACCTCCTCAGGCAGGAAAGTTTCTCAGCTCAGTTTCCTTGCAAGCAAGCTGATGCAGTTTCATATTTACCTATCAAAGGATCCAGGAAGGTTGAAGAGGCAGGACTCTCACAGGTTTGTGAGCCTCTCAACCCTCAGACTCCTAGGAAGAAGGAGGAAGGGAAGGCAGAGCACCGCAGTTTGTGGCCCGGAGCTACAAAACAGGCCTGCAGTTCCTTGGCCCTTCGGAAGAAAAATGTTTTAAAAGTATATTTTTTCAACAAATTCTTCTAACTGGTCTTGTTTGTCCCGGGTGTGTTTGTCGGGTGTGTTTGTAAGTCTTTGTGCTTGGTCAGCAATCAGCAGTGTATTCTGCGCTCTTCCAGTGAGGAATTTCCAGCTGGGGCTCAAGGAAAAGTACTCCTGCATAGCATGATTGTGCATGCTAACAGTGTGTGTGTGTGAAGGGGGATCTCTTCCCCTGTATGTGTGTGGAACCCAGTCCTGTGCAATCTGGTTCTTATTCTCAGTAAGATAAAAGTAAGATAAAAATCCACAATCCATGCTTCTCCTCACCCCTATAATATCATGTAGGCCAAACACAGCTGGGATCCTCTGGTGGGAGAGGTCTTCTGTTGTAAAAATCCATTTGGACAAGCTTCAAAGAAGTTACCCCCTGAACCAAATGTTTCTCTCAATATTATTATTTGCCAGTGTTTACAGCTACTTGTCCTTAGAAGTGCCTCATGAAATGTACAACCATCACCCAATTCTGTGTTGTTGCAGTTTCAGCAAAAGTCACAATTTCTGATGGCAAATGACTCAGGGCCTGAAATCTATTTTGTTCAAAGATGGAGGCTTTAACTAGGCCAAGCCAGGGCCAAAAATGTACTGGCTTAACAACCGCTGGACCAGGCCTAGTTTGGCGACGGCATGAAGCTGCTAATTTGATCACAGAAACAGTGCTGGCATGTTTACTACCCCCCGGGCATTTTGCTAATCTAAATTATCTGAAGCTGCTGTAAACCTTGCAGTGGGAAAGGGCAGGCAAGTGGTGTACCCATCTTTTATCTCTTATAGGGATAACTGCAACCATGAGGGGGAAATGGTGAGAGCTAAATACCTGCTCCCCTGTTGCTGCTTCTCAGATCAAACGAACAGATCAATGCAATCGCTATAAAATAAAAAACCAAAAACCAATTGTAGGGAAATCCAGTCACTGATGTCCCAGATCACTTATAGTTTGGGCGCTGAGCTACCTGTGTACCAAATTTCAGCTTTCCTGCTAATGCTGAAGCATGCAAACTATTTTCAGTGTACATTTGTTTAAAGAGACACATGTATAGATTTATCACAGGGTTAAAAGGCCAGCATTGTTTGTGAACCAGAAATGACTCTGTTTCATTGGTTCTTGTAGGTTATCTGGACTCTGTTTCAGTTCCTATATTAGGGGAAGCAGCCTGAATCATCCAGTTTTGCCAGGGATGGTCAGAGTTTGGGAGCTAAGTAGGGCTGGTCACAGTCAGTTCTTGAATGGGAGACCACCAAGTAAGACCAGGGTTGCTTTGCAGGCAATGACAGATCACCTCTGCTCATCTTTTGCCTGGAACACCCTGTGGTAGGGTTTCCAGGTCCCTCTTTGGCACCGGCGGGAGGTTTTTGGGGTGGAGCCTGAGGAGGGCGGGGTTTGGGGAGGGGAGGGTCTTCAATGTCATAGAGCCCAATTGCCAAGGCAGCCATTTTCTCCAGGGGAACTGATCTCTATCGGCTGGAGATCAGTTGTAATAGCGGGAGATCTCCAGCTATTACCTGGAAGTTGGCGACCCTACCCTGTGGATGGGGCTACTATGAAAGGGTTGTGAACTGCACGTTCTTTTTTATTATTATTATGGGAAGACCATGCTGAGATTATGAATCGCTTGATGTGCCGGTTCTCATTCCTTCGTCTCTGAACTAGCCTTCTGTTTACAAAGTCTACATATGCATCTGAGCAATCTCTTCTTATTTCAGTTTATTCTCCTGTATTCCTTTCAGAATTTAGTTTCCATGCCTTCTTTAATGCCTTCTTTAAATTTAATCAGGAATAAAAGGGCAGCCACCATAATTCCTGCTAATGTGCTCGTCATCTGTTTACAAACCAGACAGGATTCTAACAACAATCTGATTTCTCCTTAGGCTTCTGTTTTCTATCGACAAGAAATGAAATGAAAGGATATGCATCTGTTTCCCATTTTGTGACCTTTGGTTTGTCCTGAACTTTCAAAGGAGGCTATTTAATGTGTCACAGACTATTGCTGATCATTTTGAAGACATTGATGAGACATAACTTTGAGTCACACGTAACGGCAATGGGTCTAATGACCAGTGTACTCCATTTATATATTTGTAACCCTTTCAGATTAACACCTGTCAGCAAAAAGGGCTAGGTCCCAGCTATGCTTTTCTGGGGTCATAGGAGGATCCTGGGGAAAGACAGGGCAAGATCTGCTTCTGCCAATAGAATGACAGCAGAATCATCATAATGAATAATAAAAATGAATAATAAAAATGAATAATAATAATAATAATAATAATAATAATATTGAATACATTCAGTGCTCACACCATATCCAATACTGTAGAGAGACCAATACCATATTAAAAAAAGGTAAAGGTAAAGGTCCCCTGTGCAAGCACTAGGTCATTCCTGACCCATGGGGTGATGCCACATCCCGACATTTTCTAGGGCAGGCAGACTTGTTTACGGGGTGGTTTTCCAGTGCCTTCCCCAGTCATCTTCCCTTTACCCCCAGCAAGCTGGGTACTCATTTGACCGACCTTGGAAGGATGGAAGACTGAGTCAACTTTGAGCTGGCTACCTGAAACCAACTTCTGTCGGGATCGAACTCAGGTTGTGAGCAAAGCTTTGGACTGCATTACTGCAGCTTACCACTCTGCGCCATGGGGCTCCTAATACCATATTACACTGGTTAATTTCCTTTCCCTAGATTTAACAGCCATTAGCTATTCATCTGCCATTTTGCACTTTAAAAAAGGAGGAAATGAAGATTAATTTTTTCGTGACACTATAAAGAGAAAAGTTGCCACATCTCTCACGCAATTCACTGATCTACTTGATAGCAAATAACGCAGTATCCACTTCTCAGAAAGTGTCATCCAAGTGTTTTATCCAAGGAGTGATATATTTATTTTATGCAATATTCTTTTGTGAACATGTTAAAACAATATGGGCTAGGGAGTCTACTTGATCCGGACCAAATGATCATTTGTGTTCTTCTGCGATAATTTTACTGTATCTTCCTTGCATCTCATCTGAATCTAAGGCATTACACCTTGCCAATAAAAAAGCTCATCTAAATTTATGGATTCTAACCAGGGGAAATAGTCTGGCAAAGAAAAAGTTCTGTTAAAGGGTATCTGGAAGAAGAGAGGTGAACATTTATGGTTTGCATCCTTAAACATTAAGGACTAATCCTTATTTAAGATCATGTTTTGTGATTGTTTACAGCTTGCTTTCCGAGTACTATTACTTGCAGCTTTTAATCTCTCTACTGGGAGGGAAAATCTTTTGTTTAACCGACTAGTCCAGGAGAACACAGTGATAACTGAGATTAACAAATGAAACGTATCAGGAGCTGTTGATGGCTCAAAAAAGGAGTACTAAAATTTAATGACAGATTAATATATAATAAATGATAGGTTTGGGAGCCCCAGTTCTAACAGTAGACTGGAGGAGGAGATACATCGTGGAATACAAAGCAAGTTTCTAAAAAATTTAACTTGAAGACTATCAAGATGATCTATATGGCCAGTGTACCAAACTGGAGCAGCATGTCTAACAATCAAATGTGTGATTGCTCTATATAGGGTCATAAGGGCCGGTACAAATTGCCCTCCTTTGCAAAAATAGAATTTTTTAAGGAAGATAAAGGAGGAGTTTAACTTTTGCATTAATGTATGGATATGCAAGTCCCAAGAAAGATTGTGCATGAACATAACCCTGAGGTACTTAACATTTCTTACTATCTCCATAGAATTTTCCTGCAGGGTTGAGAAATGCACCCTTTTAAGTTTAGATTTAGTGAAGATTAAAACCTTACTTTTATCAAAATTTATTGCTAAATATTCTTTAGAGCAGTAATCCTAAAACTTGTTTAAAATTTTCACTACACCTGGGAGTACTAGATCGTCTGTATATGCTAAGTATGGTATTGGCAGGACGCTTAGCTGAGGAGAACAGGAACTACAATCCTGGCTAGGTAGAAAGTCATTTATGTATAAATTGAATATATGTGGGGCCAGGATGCAGCCCTGCCTTACACCTCTTCTTACCTTGATTGGGTTCGAGAGGGTAGAGGTACCTGGTATACGAATCCATATAAAATTTTCAGAATATAAATTACTAATAAGCATCAATAATCTGCCAAACAAACCCATATTAAAGAGTTTTTCCCAAAGTCTAACAAGAGATATGTAATCAAATGCCCCACTGTAGAGAGACCAATATCATATTACATTGGTAAATTATGCATCAGAAGAACCATAGTGTAGATTATGGCCAAATCCATTCATTTCAGTGTGTAATCCCTTTGTCAGTTTGCATAAAAGTGGCTGCAGCATGGGCCATTTTTTTTTTTTTTTTGGCAACTGCGTGTAACAAAACCAGGATAGTTGGTAATTTTCAATTAGCAGCTCTAAACAACTCAATTGCAAATGATAATGTTTGCTATTATGGTATATTGATGAGAAATTCTCAGAACTTACTATTGGCTGTTAGTTCATAGCATGCCTAACTGCAAGAAGTGAACCCAGTATTTTACCTCTCCTGTTTTTCAGATCTCATTGTGCTGCTTTTATACAACTGTACACAAACAGAGAAGCAGCAAAGCCCTCTAGCGTCCTTTAGACTGATGCACATACAACCAGAAGGATAAATGCTTAGCTTTAAAAGAACAGAGCAAGGCTCCCTGACAACAATGTCAAGCCAAATCATTTTTATTGATTTAAATCTTTTTGCCTGAGTTTAAATATTTAATATTGCCTACCGTCTAACAAAAGCCTTTCTTGTACTGTGTTCCATACATTCAGCCTCGTTTTTTAAGGGAACCTTTTCATTACTTAAGCTGCTTTTATACAGAGTTACTTCTCTGCTTTAGCATCCAATATGGAACACTTGGGAGGGGCATATACACGTCGTCCTGCTATGGTCCAAGAATCCTTCCCTGTCCTCCATATGCTCTTTCCCAAACCTGCTTCTCTCCAGTCTTTTTGGGAAGAGTGCAGTCCAAGTGCATTATCATGCCATCTGGGCAGAAACATGTACACTTCCCAAGGCACTGCCCACATCAGTGCCATTTCCCTTCCAGCAGTGCCTCACAACCACCATTTCCCCTGCTGTGCCATTGGAGAGCTTTAAAAAAATATATAAGTAATTGCTACAGCATCATAATGTTAGAGCACTATAAAACTGTTGCACAATAACAATTAAAAATTTTCAAAAATCCTTACAGTAGTGTGGCAGAAAACAGTTCAAAGAAAATGGTGGCTGATGGAGGAAACTATGCAGAAAACGCTCATAATTGTTTTTAATGCCATGTTCCTGCATTTGCAGTAGCTGTGGATGAAAAACAGAGAATCTTTGTTATGCAAATGCACCTTTAGAAAGAGTTTTTTCCTCTCTAGCGATACATCTATTTTAAAGGAGCAAAAAAAAGCCTTCTCCCCCTTCCCCATTTCACACAGTCACTCCAAGACTATATCCTTGAAGCAACACATTCTTCATTATGTTTGCATAATTCTTCACCTAAAGAAGAAGAATCCGACAAATAAGTGCCATAGTGATAAGAGGAAAGTCACTGTTTCTTAGCAATAATCGCCTGAGTTGCTTACCATAATTGTTTTTAATGCCATCAAGTTGCCGCCAACTAATGGTGACCCCAGAGGGTTTTCAAGGCAAGCGGTGTTCAGAAGTGGTTTGCCATTGCCTTGCTCTGCATAGCAACCCTAGACTTCCTTGGTCACCTTTATCCAAGTACTAACCAGGGCTGGCCCTGCTTAGTTTCTGAGAACTGATGAAATTGGGCTAGTCTGGGCTATCATTGTCAGGGTCATAGTTGGAGGGGCATTCAGTCTGTAGCACAATAACAATTAAAAATGGAGGGTCATAGTTAGAGGGGCATTCAATCCCTCCTTGACTGTTCAGACCTTTCCTCTGAATTTTCAGCTTTCATTTCTTTTTTAAAAAATAGTTAAACTTTATTAGTTTTTTATTTGGGGAGAAACAAGAACAACCAATTTGCAGGCAACATTTGAATCTTATTGTTCAATTAGAAGTAAACTTCTGGTTTCTGGCATTTGTCCAGTGGATGCAAAAGTATGTGATGATTGACAACCATTTGCCACTGAAATGCTCTTTATTGTGTTAAAATGTTGAATACATTCAGTTCTTTCAAATATCTCAGATGAGAGGTATGTATGGTTTTTGATGTTCATGTTTTATTTATTTGTAACATTTTTATCCTGCTTTTGTTTCTTGGAACTGAAAGCAGCTTACAAGCTTTCCATTTTGGTGTGACTATCATGTCATGTGCCATCAGACCATAACCTGGGACCAGGTGAGTTTTGCAGTTTGCTTACATTGCCCCATCCCATATTTCCTGAACTCATCATGACATATCTGGCCACAGATCTTAACCAACACAAGACTCTCAAGGGATCTTGTTGGTAAGTTTTCCCCCTGCAGATAAATTTGCTCACCAGAAGCCAAGTCTAGTAACTTGACTTCTGATGAGCAATAATAGCCATGAGGATCAACCCATCATTTTGAAAAGGCACTGAAGGAGGGAGTACAAGCCAAATCTTACATCCGAGACAAATTGAATATTTTTTAAAGTCTTACAGCTTCTTCTGGTGTTTGTTATCGTCCTTCTACCTTACATACAATTTAAAAAAAATTCTGCATGATCTGTATTTTTTAAAATTTAATGAATTCTCAGCTGTGCTTAGGAAGCAGACTTGAACATGGAGGAAAGAGGTAATTTGTAATACTGTAGTATTAATAGTTTTGTACCTTTAGTAATACTTTGTATCACTATTTAAGGTAGTGTCCAAGCTACCAAACTATGTACACTGAGATAAAGATACTAAGATTTGTATTTACATAGGGTTGCCAGTTTCGGGTTGGGAAATTCTGGAAGCTTTGCGGGGGACGTGGAGTCTAAAGAGGGCAGGGTTTGGGGAGGGGACTTAAGTGGGGTATAATGTCATAGATTCCACCTTCCAAAGCAGCCATTTGCTCCAGGTGAACTGATATCTGTCATGTGGAGATCAGTTGTAACCCCAGGGGATCTGCAGCCACCACCTGGAGGTTGGTAACCCTATTTAATATACAACGGATGCTCTGTAAAGCTTAAATTAAAACAGGGAAGCATTCAGGTGTAGAGTGGCACCTCTGCTGCAGTTGCTTTGAGCTCTCTTGTAGCCCTGCCTGTGGCTGGCCCTCTGACCCCTGCTCTAGGCAGTTGTAGGCACTGAGGGAACTCATCCGTCTGTGACTGCTCAGCCTACTGCTGTTCCTCCTTTCCACTGCCTGCTGTTTCAAAGTCCTCCTCGTCTGAGGAAGCCTCAGCAGGCTGTCCCATGACAACTTTAGCCTCAATATAATCTGAGAATAATTCCATTTGTCTAACCACCACATCTTTTTTGGGGGTGGGGGGGGGCAGATATAGCAGGAAACTTTAAAGCTAGGTATTTTCCACAGCCATTAGAGATCCATCACAGGCTTTGAAAAGGCATACGCTTTAATAATTGCGATCACCACATTGGCCACATTCAGAAGCCACACAAAGCAACCACAATTAAACTCCAATTTGCCATCATGGGTGTTAACTGTAACGTGTCCCTTCTCAAATGGTCTCGAAAACAAACTTCAATTGAAAATAAACTCAGATTGCTTTTGGCATCTGGCTAGAGGTGCCAGGGCCACTTGGAGTTTGTTTGCTCCCACCCCAAGCTGGAATTCTAAACCAGGAATTAATCCCGGTTTAAAATTGCTGTCTTCGATTTTTACTTGAATTATACTTGTTTTTCTGTTTTTAAAATTAGACACATTGGACAGCAGAGGGAGCTATATGAGAAGGAGGAAGGATTCATGTCTGCTGAAGTCAGTTGAATATTTTAAAATGTTCATTTTAACACTAGCAAAACAATTGAACGGTACAATCTTGAAATCTTTAGCACATCGAAGTAGCAGGATAAATTACAGGCAGCTGTGATTTAATTAGGCAAACCTTCCTCTGGCACTTTGACCAGTCACAGACATCATAACCACTCTAATTGGCTTCACATGGACTACAATTCTATTTCTACAGTATCATATTAGTTCCATTGGCCAGTCTGGGATGATGTGATCTGGATTCCTTGATTCCAGGAGATCTCTAGGCCCCACCAGGAGGTTGGCAACCATAGCCTAAAACCATTTTATCTGGCTCTTCAGTGTGGTTTAAAAGTTGTAAGAAGCTGAAATCTCACCAATTGGATTGTTACAACCCTTATGATTTTGTATACAACATGTAAATGTCTAGTTATATGTAACACAGTTCCTGGGCTTTACTTTATTAATAAAACTTCTTTGACCTGAGATCTTGAGTCGTACAGTAGCATTAAATTAGTCGTACAGAGTTAATAAACCATACTAAAATGTATAAAACATGAACATAAAACATCATAGTAAAAGCTAGCATTGTTTCTTAACTCTGAGCATGAGAGCTCTTTAAAGATATTTCTGCAGACAAAAATTTAGATAGTGATCTTGTAGTTCCCTAGCAAATATCAGCTAACAGAAAGGAGACTGCCTTTGGTTCAGGAGCAAGTTGATACTCAGAACAGGGGTAATCCACAATTATCTAAGTTAGGCCCGATGCATACAAAATAATAACACAGGGTCAACAGTCAATCTTACCAGTAGAACAGCTACATAAGTGATCAGAGAATGGAGTTCCCCTATAGCCGTGTTGGCGAACCTATGGCACGCGTGCCACTTCCGGCACGCGTCGCCCTTTCCGCCGGCACTCCCGGCTCTCCGCGGCTCAGCTGTTCCTCACCCCTCCCTCTCAGCTTCCTCCAAGTCGCTGGCCTTTCCGGCTTTGCCCTGCCCACCTCCCGGGTGCCTCGTGGTTCCCAGCAGTCCGAGGCAGGAGCTGCCTGCCTGCCTGCTGCCCCCAGAGGCCCTCCCACGCCCGGCAGCAGCAGCTCGGCTGAACTTTCAACTGGGCGCTTACCGGCTATCTCTCCAACCCGACTTCTACTGCAGCTTCGTGGAGTGCTGCCCCGGTGAGCAGAACCGGCCCAACTGAACCGGTAGTGCTTCGAGGGAGGCCGGGTCCGCGGGGGGGGGGGGAGCCTCGGTGCCAGTTTGGGGCCAGGCCGGTGGAGGAAGCGGAGGCTGGGTGGCGGAGAACAGGGCGCCAGGACTGAGAAGAAGGAGCGGCGATGGGGCCGGTTCCATGGGCTGGTGCCACGGAACTGGGATTGGGCGGCCGGGGAGGACAGGGAGAATTGGGTAGCGGGGGGGGGGGAATCTGGGACAGCAGAACTGGGGCCGTTGCAACGTTTGCGTTTGCTCGGCATGCAGAAGGCCCCAGGTTCAATGCCCAGCCTCTCCAGTTAAAGGGACCATGCTGGCTGCTTGGGGGCAGCGGACGGAGGAGCGGTGGGGGGAAGGAGGATGAAGTCGGCTCCCTACTCGTGAGTCGCCTGCCCCCGTGGAGCGTGCATGCGTCTCCCCGAGCCCTCCCACCAGGGCGTCCGCCCGCCTCGCACGCGAGAGCTGCCGGGTTGGTGGGCGAGTGGAGAGCAGCGGCTCAAGTTTCAGTAGTAAAGCTCAAATGGCTTGTGGGGGGGGGGGAATCAGCCTCCGTTTGCAGAGTCTGGATTTTTTTTTGGGAGGTGTCGTTTGCCAGTGGAGTTTGCAGGTGGGAGAGGGAAGGGTCTGCTTCAGCGGGAGGGGTTGGGGTGGGGAGCAGGCGTCGCTAGGGTGGGAGCTGCCCCCTGGGGCAGGGGGTCGGGTGAAGTGGTTGGATTTTGGTCCCCCTCCTTGCTGTCCTGGAAATAGGGAGCTGATATCAGAGCAAGGGGGAGGGGTGGGTTCAGAAGGTACAGGGAGAATTGAATTGGAAGTAGCAAGAAGTGCAGGAGGTCCTGCGGGGGTTAGCCATATTCTGGGCGTGGAGCAGGGGTCACTGGGGGTGGGGGGGCCTTACCATTTGTTACATTGGAGCTCCGTATTATAGTTATTGGCAACTTGCCTGGGGAGGGGCCGTGGTAGAGCATCTGCTTGGCATGCAGAAGGTCCCAGGTACAATCCCAGCATCTCCGGCTAAAGGGACTAGGCAAGGAGGTGAAAGACCCCTGCCTGAGACCCTGGAGAGCCGCTGCCAGTCTGAGTAGAGTAGACAATTCTGACTTGGATGGACCAAGGGTCTGGTTCAGTATAAGGCAGCTTCATGTGCTTTAAGCCTCTTATTTATGCAAATTCCCCAAGAAGGGAATATCAATGTCTTTAGTGTTAACTAATAAATGTTTGTTATTTTTAGAGATAGATTTGTATTGGGTGCTTCATTTTTTTTTTTAAATGTGTTTTTCTTTTAAGGCAAAAGATGTTAATAATGTATGTGTTGTTTTTTCTAAACTAAAACCTCAGTATTCAGATTAAATTGCCGCATTGGCACTCGGCGATAAATAAGTGGGTTTTGGGTTGCAGTTTGGGCACTCGGTCTCTAAAAGGTTCGCCATCACTGCCCTATAGTGTCCATTCAGTTCTGCTGTAGGCAGAGTATTCGATCTGCCCAACATGAATGCACAGCAGCTGCTCAGGATGATTGAAATAGCATCCTTGTCACCTCTCTCTGTGGTTTGGCTGGTCCAAAGGTAGTGTGTTGTTTCAATTGAAACAGACAGTGACAGTTCTTGGACAAATGTGCTCCATCACTGGGAAGTTTTTGTTAGATGATACCAGTCTCAATATAACATTTGTCCACATCAGTTAGGGTTGGTTTATGCAGCAAATTCTGGCCATGGACTACTATCTTAAGAATAAGGTACCTTCCAAGAATAGGGAAGCTGACTACTCTTAATAAATTGATTTTTAAAATATATCCATCCATTATAGAATCATAGAGTTGGAAGGGAACATAAGGGTCATTTAGTCCAACCTCCTGCACAATGCAGGAAATTCCAAACTACCTCCCCCCCACACCCCAGTGACCCATACTCCATGCCCAGAAGATAGCCAAGGTGCCCTCCCTCTCATGATCTGCCTAAGGTCATAGAATCAGCATTGCTGACAGATGGCTATCTAGCCTCTTTAAATCTGTTATGTTGTGGTTTACTTTATTTTTATTATTACAAATGGAAAGAAAATGAAATTGTTTGCAAAAAAAGAATTTGGGGTGTGGATATAAGTTGATTTCCAAGAAGTGTTATCATTTCAGCCACCCTTTGAGCAGAACAATACTTAAATTTTGTGATACCCAAAGCCAGTTTGCCCCGACCTGGATAGCTCCAGGCCAGCCTGATCTCATCAGAACTCAGAAGCTAAGGAGAATTGACCTGGGCAAGTATTTGTATGGAAGACCTCCAACGAATGCCAGGGTTGACATGTGGAGGTGGCAATGGCAAACCACCTTTGACCATCTCTTGCCTTGAAAACCCCACCAGGGGTTACCATAAGTCAGATGTGACTTGACAGCAAAAAAAAAGGGGGGGCACTTCTCAGAATCAGATTGTTAGGCTAGCTTTCTGTCCTCACATATAGCTAAATTCCCTTCCCCCGCCTTGCAACTCTAAAAGGATTGTTCAATTGCTTTTATTGCTCAGTTATAAGCAAGTAATGTTTTAACTTCCTTCTTTTGAGAAACATCAATTTATAGGCTTTAAATTACTATAATTTAGCTTCTTAGACAGGGCAAAAAGAATTATTAGCAGCCAACATAATAGCAAGCCACTCATGCTTGACCACTTTGTCTAACCCAAACTGCAAGCGCTGTCTGTTTCTGTGCCTTGCCCCCTCCACACACACCCTCAGCATCCTGGCACTTTGGCAGGAAAAGTCAATAATAAATTGATTGCAGAGCAACGCAAGATTTCAAGAAGGAAACAGACCCCACATTTCTCAGGGGAAATTATAGGACAGTTTCAACAGGGCAGCAAAAAACTTCTTTTCATGTTCTTCTTCCTGATGAAGCATATTTTATGTCCAGCTGGACATTTTGTGTCCAGTAAGCAAAAGCTCTAGACACAGTAAAAATGTGCATTATGGAATCTAGCTGAGAATTGTGATTTCAACTCCACGGATTCATAGGTGGACAATAGCTACCCCCCAATATTCATGTAGTGTAGTGGTTAGAGTATCTGACTAGGATCTAGGACACCCAGGTTCTTGATGCCTGCCTAGGATTTCAAAATAAAGCACCTGGCAACCAACCAACCAAAATATTTTTGGCTGGTTTTGGTTTCATGGATCATAGGCTGTGCAAGCCTGTGAAATATTAATAACCAAGCTAGTTGTTCATTCAACAATAAACTTGGAGCCAATTCGACTTGTGGCTAATGAGGAGTAAAGACTATTTATTGAATGAAGAAATGTTTTGTATCTCCATTTGCTGCCTTTCCTCTTTTGATTGTTTCTCCTGCCCAGGACGTCTGTCACATCATGCTTCTTGGACCTTTGAAGTAAAATAAACACACATATTGTAGAAATATGATCACATCTTCATTAAGTACTGTACATGATTTACTTAAGCTAATAACTGTTCGCACTGATTTCAGACGGGGGGTTAACTTTTCACATCTGAAGAGAAACTCAGCTAAGTTTAGAACTTTCTCTAACTCGGCATATCAAGTTGAACTAATAAAAGGTATGATTTTATCTTGTTTTCACCTTTATTTATGAAAAGGATCAAAACATACATCATTAGCATTTCTACAGTTTTGATTATCTGAATGTCATTTTTATCTTCAAAAAGGAATCCATGGAATAAAAAAAAGATGTTCTGTGTATTCAGGACTAATTAATATTTGATCCATTGTAACTTATTTCTTATACTGTGATTACTCATTCATGTTATGTACAGAGTTAACTAGGAACTTTGGACTTCTACAGTCTCACAGCCATGGTTGTTAGTATAATATCCCATTAGTTCCATTTATTTTTTTAAGGGCATATGCCTGGTCAGATTGTTCAGTTAGATCTTAGGGAAGGTCAGGGACCTAGACAATATCTAACTCTCAGTATGGCTAAATCTGTGGAAAGCCAGCATGGTGTAGTAGTTAAGAGTGGTGGACTCTAATCAGAAGAACAGTGTTTGATTCCCCACTCCACCACATGAACGGCCGACTCTAATCTGGTGAACCGGGTTGGTTTCCCCACTCCTACACATGAAGCCTTGGGCTAGTCACTATTCTCTCTGAACTCTCTCCGCCCCACCTACCTCACAAGGTGTCTGTTGTGGGGAGCGGAAGGAAAGGAGATTGTAAGCTGGTTTGATTCTCCTTAAAAGGTAGAGAAAGTCGGCATATAAAAACAAACTCTTCTTCTGCTACTTAAATCCTAATACTGCAGCCATGAACAGACAAGACAGAGCTTTCTACAAACCTGCAAAAAGCCCCAGGTTTGCAGAAAACTCTGAAATCTAAATATATATATATATTAAAAATCCCCCCCATAAGAGAAGCAATGCCTGTAGCTTTAAAAAATGAATATTCTCACTAGGCAACCACAACAATACTGCCAGTCTTCATATCCTGGTTTTTGTCAGTTGAAGGCAGGGGGAGGGGCAGAGCACTTTCCAAGACTGTTTTGGCCTTTGAGGTAGGACTTATTAGGGCCAGGCCTAGCAGCCATGTGACTTGTATGACTCCCCCAGGACTGGCTGCTTGCTACTGTTCAACAACAGCCAGCCCATGAATGCCAGTGTGGTGTAGTGGTTAGAGGGTCAGACTAGGATCATTGAGACCCAGGTTCAAATCCTCACTCTGCCATGGAAGCTCAATGGATGACTTTGGGCTAGGCAAACATTCTTAGCCTAACCTACATAAATGAAGTAAGTAAATAATAAATGTAGCTGAAGATGAGGAGACAGATAAAAGATAGGTTGGTTGGTGGGTAGGAAGAAGAGAAGGAAGCAGAGAAAAGTGAAGATATGGGGGTTTCCAGGAAAAGGGAAACAGTGTGGGGAGGAGGATAAGGGGGAAACTGAGGCTCCTCTCACAAGTCATTGTAGTGGAGCCAGCATGGTATAGTGGTTAAGAGTGGTGGTTTGGAGTGGTGGACTTTAATCTGGGGAACTGGGTTTGATTCCCCACTCCTACACATGAAGCCAGCTGGGTGACCTTGGGCTAGTCACAGCTCTCTTAGAGCTCTCCCAACCCCACCTACCTCACAAGGTGTCAGTTGTGGGGAGGGGAAGGGAAGGTGATTGTAAGCCAGTTTGATTCTCTCTTAAGTGGTAGAGAAAGTTGGCATATAAAAACCAACTCTCCTTCTTCTTATTCTTGTGGGTTACCCACTGCACAATTGGGCTGGGCCTGGCAGCTAGCACTAAATAACTGTCATGACCCCCTCTGATCTGCCCAACGACTCTGACGGAGTCCTCAGGAGAAGAGACTAAGGAGGGCCAGAGGAACTAGGCAGAGCCCAGCACTGCAGAGCTCCCTGCTGACAATGTTCTGGCAGAGCCAGCAGCCACCCGGCCAGAGCCTGCAAGGGAGACCTTGCCACCAGCCCCTGAAATAGGGTTCAGTATCTTCTTCAGGCCACCTGACTGCAGAGAGAAGGACAATGACTTGGCTATAGTTTTCACAGTTGGTAAAAGCTGCCAGGGAAAGGGAAGGAGTGAAAGCTGAAGACAATCAGATACAGGTAGGTTGGCTGGTGGGTGAGAAGGAAGCAGGAAAAGGCTATGGAGGCTTTAAGGGAAGGGACAGAGGTAATTGTAAGTACCCTGTAAGTCCTTGCAGATCTCCCACTTGTATAGATCTAATGAAGCAGGGGAGGGAACCAACCTCCCTACTTCTGTCATCTATTTTGTCTTAAATAACCGAGTTAAAAGTGATCTGCTTCTCTATAGACCTTGCTCTACATTCTGACAGAACTACAATATCTCCTTTCTGTCAGCAAAGCCAGAAAAGCAGATTGATTCTTCATGGAAATGGAGCTTTTATTTCATTAAAAATAAAGTTGCATCTAATGCTGCTATTCCGTTATGCATATACAAAGGAAATCAATTACACTACAGTTTATGGGTGGGCTACCAGTTGACTTAAGGAATACAAAATATATTTAACATTGGTTTCAGTGATTTACATTCAGGGGACCAACCATAGTCGAAAGTCCAACAGAGATATAAAATCACCCTTAAGGATCTTTCCCCTTCCTATAAAAGTTCATTTGGTTGGACTGTGAATAATAACTTGTTTTGAAATGGCTGTTAACTAAAAAATATTTGACTTTTCTAGCCTTCTGTCTTCTGAGCCTGCTTTTAGGTGTTAGTCCCATATTGCCTAAAGAAATACAAGGCTGAGGTATCAAAGGTCACTTTGGGGGCAAACCTATGCATTTGGGGGGGAAAGTGTTAAATGTAGCTAGAATTTTCTATAAGTTTTCTTTGTTTTTATAAGTTTTCCCCCCATTGAAAACACCCAAGTTCTATGATGCTATCTCTTTTTAAAGTGGAATTCTGGGGGAAGTGTGGAGAGAGCAGAACATTGCAATTGTGCTTTATTGCTGAGTATGGTAGTCTATTCAGACCTCTGCTTTTGATCAATAAAAGTTGATTTTACTGCATTGCCCTGAAATGGAATGTAACTTGCCCCGCTTATCTCATTAGGATTTACCTTGGAGTAACTGTGCATAGGTTTTGCCTGTGTTCATTACCTGGGAACTGTCCACAGTTCTGGAATCAGCCTGAGTGTTTATTTTCTACATGCTTGGTCCTGACTAGTTGATATTTCTAGTATCTTCACTGGTAGATAGACAGGAAGCACATATGCTAATATGGAGAAGAAGTTAGAGAATGGGACTAGGATTGGGGAGTCTCCGGTTCAAATCCTCACTCAGAGATGAGGCCCACCAGGTCATTGTGCACCCCTCTCTCTCTGCTTCACCAATCTCAGAAAGTTTTAATTGGGATAAAATGAGGGAGGAAAGATCCACATACACTGTCCTGAGCTACTTAAAGCAAATGGGATAAAATATATATCTACAGAATAGAAACACTTACCTTAGGAAACATTTCCTCACAGTGTCCATACCTGTAAAAAAATTAACTGTGATGATAATAATGGATCGTAGAGTCATAGAGTTCGAAGGGACCACCAGGGTCATCTAGTCCAACCCCCTGCACAAGGCAGGAAATTCACAACTACCTCCTCCATACACCCTCAGTGACCCTACTCCATGCCCAGAAGATGGCCAAGATGCCCTCCCTCTCATGATGTGCCTAAGGTCATAGAATCAGCATTGCTGACAGATGGCCATCTAGCCTTTGCTTAAAAACCTCCAGAGAAGGAGAGCTTTCCACTTCCCGAGGAAGCCTGCTCCACTGAGGAACTGCTCTAACTGTTAGAAAATTCTTCCTAATGTCTAGAGGGAAACTCTTTTGATTTAATTTCAACTCGTTGGTTCTGGTCTGACCTTCTGAACAGAAAACAACTTGGCATCATCCTCTATATGACAGCCCTTCAAGAACTTGAAGATGGTTATCATATCACCTCTCAGTCTTCTCCTCTTCAGGCTAAACCTTTCCTTCAACCTTTCCTCATAGGACTTGGTCTCCAGACCCCTCACCATCTTTGTTACCCTCCTCTGGACAAGTTCCAGCTTGTCTACATCCTTCTTAAATTGCGGTGCCCAAAACAGAACACAATACTCTAGGTGAGGTCTAAGCAGAGCAGAGTAAAGTGGTACCATCGCTTCACATAATCTGGAAACTATACTTCTGTTGATACAGCCCAGGATCCCATTTGCCTTTTTAGCTACTGGATCGCGCTGCTGAGTCATGTTCAGTTTTTGGTCTACTAAGACCCCAAGATCCTTTTCGCACACACTACTGCTAAGACAAGTCTCCCCCATCATATAATTATGCATTTGATTTTTCCTACCTAAATGCAGGACTTTACATTTATCTCTGCTGAAATGCATTTTATTGGCTTTGGCCCAATTCTCTAGCCTGTCAAGATCATCCTGTATCCTGGCTCTGTCTTCTACTGTATTTGTCACCCCTTTCAATTTACTATCATCTGCAAATTTAATAACCATTCCCTCTATTCCTTCATCCAAATCATTTATAAAGATATTGAACAACACAGGGCCCAGGACATATCCCTGAGGTACTCCACTAGTCACTCCTCTCCAAGTGGATGAGGAACCATTAACAAACACTCCTTGGGTGTGGTCTGTCACCCAATTACAGATCCACCTAACAGTAACAGAATCTAAACCACATTTTCCCAATTTGCCAACAAGAATATTATGGGGAATCTTATCAAAAGCCTTACTGGAATCAAGATAAACTATGTCTACTGCATCCCCCTGATCCAGCAAGGTAGTAACTTTCTCAAAAAAGGAGATAAGATTAGTCTGACATGACTTGTTCTTGAGAAACCCGTGCTGGCTCTTAATAATCAGATCCATCCTTTCTAAATGCTCAAGGACTGCCTGTTTCATGATTTGTTCAAAACCTTTTCCTGGTGTAGACGTCAAGCTGATGGGTCGGTACTTACCCAGGTCTGCCTTTTCCCCTTTCTTGAAGATGGGGACAACATTTGCCCGCCTCCAGTCTTCTGCCACCTCACCTGTTCTCCAAGAATTCTTAAAAACAATGGACAGAAGCTCAGAAATTACATCTGCAAGATCTTTAAGTACCCTTGGAGGCAATTTATCTGGCCCTGAGGACTTTGTTTCATTTAAAGAAACTAGGTGTTTGTGCACTACTCCAATGCCAATCCTAGGCTGCAATTCCCCTCCCTCAGCATGTGTTTTGTTTATGCCACATTGAGCCCCATTTCCCTCACAAGAAAAGGGTGAGGAAAAGTAGGAACTGAGCAGTTCTGCCCTCTCTTCATCTCCTGTATCAATTTCACCTTCTGGTCCCCACAATGGGCTTATCATGTCCTTGTTCTTATTCTGTACATAGGAAAAGAACCCTTTTTGTTGTGTTTAGCATCTCTCGCTAGTCTAAACTCATACTGGGCTTTAGCTTTCTTAACACTCTCCCTACAAGCACTAGTTATTTGTTTATATTCCTCTTTGGTTATAAGGCCCTCCTTCCACTTCCTAAATTAGTCTTTTTTATTTCTCAAATCTTTAAAAAGCTGTTTATGGAGCCACCCTGGCCTCTTTAGGCTCCTCCCATTTTTCCTTCTCATAGGAATGGTTTGTGATTGCTCCTTCAGTATTTCATTTTTAAGAAACTCCCACCCTTCTTGAACTCCCTTCTCCTTAAGTATTTCTGACCATGGAATTCTACCCAGCATAAGTTTAAGTTTGTTAAAATTTGCTGTCCTAAAGCACAACCTATATGTCTGACTACGTACAGTTTTTCCTTTCCCCAAGATTGTAAATTCCAAGATTACATGGTCACTACTACCCAGAGTGCCTACTACTTTAACCTCATCAACCAGTTCTTCCCTGTTGGTGAGAATCAAGTCTAAGATAGCAGATCCCCTTATTTCCCTGTCCACTTTCTGGATTATGAAGTTGTCAGCAAGACAAGTCAGGAATTTATTGGATCTTGCATTTTTAGCAGAGTTAGACTTCCAATAGATATCCAGGTAATTAAAATCTCCCATGACCACCATGTCCCATCTCTTTGAGAACTTTGTAATCTGGTCTAGGAGTGTCTCATCCAAGTTCTCTGCCTGGTTTGGCAGTTGATAGCAGACCCCCACCATAATATCACTATTATTTCTTACTCCTTTTATTTTTACCCATAGACTCTCGACTGGACTTCCATGCTCAGATTCATGTATTTCTTCACAAATATACACATCTTTGACATTTAATGCTACTCCTCTCCCCTTCCTTATCTATCTATCCCTTTTAAACAAGTTGTACCCCTCAATCTTAATATTCCAATCATGAGTGACATCCCACCAAGTTTCAATAATGCCTATTAGGTCAAAATCCCCTTCCTGTATTAGGGCTTCGAGTTCTTCCTACTTGTTTCCCATACTCTGTGCATTAGTGTACAGACATGGTTTATGTGCCCCAAGGTTTTCGTTTCTGTACTTACCCGCGGGTTTATGTTTCCTCGTATACATGCCACTCCCTGCAAATCTTTATTGTTCTCATCTCCAGTTATTGTTATCATGCTAGGCTTTAAGTTTTTGTCTCGCTCCCCCATATGAATTAGTTTAAAGCCCTCCTGATGAGGTTTGCAAGGCTCTCACCAAACACATTTTTCCTACCCTCGTGAGATGCAAACCATCTCCTGATAGAAGAGCTTCTTCTCAAAAGCATAAGCCATGGTACAGAAATCCAAACCTTTCTTGATGACACCATCTACGCATCCAATCATTAATTTGTAGTATTCTTCTTTCCCTTCCTAAGCCATGACCTTTGACAGGCAGAACTGAAGAAAACACAACCTGTGCCCCCAGGTCCTTCACCTTCTTACCCTGAGCTGCATAGTCTCTTTTAATACATTCTGGGCTGTGTCAGGCAATATCATTTGTTCCCACATGAATGAGCAAGAAACAGTAATAATCTGTGGGCTTGATGAGTCTTCCTACCTATTCTGTCACATCCTGCATGCATGCACTAGGGCTGTTGATTCGGTTCGGCCCGAACTGAAAATCAGCCGAATTTCCCCTGATTCGGTGGTTTTTAGTTCGGGAGGAACCGAACTCAAAACTGGCGGGCAACCGGGGGGCCGAATTCAGCGAGTTCGGGAGTTCGCGAATAAATCCGGCAAATTCAGGGCAGTCAGTAAGCAGCATAACCGTCAGTAAGCAGCATTCTCCTCCCCCGGCCAATCGGTGGCCAAGCTGGGTCTTCTTCTGGCCAATCAGTCAGGATTGAGTACTGGAGGAATCAGCTGATGTGCGGCCCAGCCAGGGAGAGAGAGAGAGAGAGCGAAATCCTCATGTGTGTGTGTGGGGGTGCTTGTGCACATTTGCTCCTTTCTGTGGCTGCAGGGGGCGTATTTTTGGGGTACAGACACAAAACTTTCAGTGGAGCTTCAGATGAAGCTTCTTAAGATACCCCCCAAGTTTTGTAAACATTGGGTCAGGGGGTCCCGAGATATGGGCTCCCCCCTTTTTCTTTCCATGGCTGCAGGGGGCGCATTTTTGGGGGTACAGACCCCAAACTTTCAGTGGAGCTTCAGATGAAGCTTCTTAAGATACCCCCCAATTTTTGTAAACATTGGGTCAGGGGGTCTCGAGATATGGGCTCTCCCCCTTTTCCCTCCCCCCTTTTTCCATTTATGTGGCTGCAGGGGGCGATTTTTTGGGGATATAGCCCCCAAACTTTTAGCATAGCTTCAGACAATTATTCTTAAGATACCACCCAAGTTTTGTAAAGATGGGTTCAGTGGGGGCAGAAATATCGCCTCCTCCCTTTTCTCTTTCCGTGGCTGCAGGGGGCGCATTTTTTGGGGTGCAGATCTCAAACTTTGAGCGGAGTTTCAGACCAGTGTTCTTAAGAGACCACCCAAGTTTTGTGAACATTGGGTCAGGGGGTCCTGAGATATGGGCTTTCCCCTTTCCCCTATTGGGATGAATGGATCAGCCGATCCTGTGTGCATCTTCTCCAGAGCAAAATGTCCCGTGCCTAATTGGAATCATCTTGGATTACAAGTCCTCCCCAGCCCCTCCTGATGGAACAGAAGACAGCCACAGTAAGACCCCTTTGGGGGCTTTAATCTATAATTTTCTCCTGTGTATGTGTGTGTGTGTGTGGGGGGGAAGCAGTCTGTGTATGTGGGGGGAGGGAGCAGTTTCTGTGGGTGGGGGGGAAGCCAAAGGGGGCTTTCGTCGATTCTGCCTGGGGTGTGTGTTCCCCCTCGAGTCTCTCGCTCCCTGGTTTGAGGGGGGAGGTTTCAGTTGTGTGTCTTCTGGTTTTCCCTGTTGCAAAGGTGTTGTTTTACAAGGTTGTGTTGCTTTGCAAACTGTTGTCGGGGCTGGGAGCTTTGTGCGTGGGCGGCAAGCTCTGCTGAGAGATGCTCATTAAGGGTGGGGGGGACCCCTTTCAGGGCCCATATCTCAGCCCCCCCGACCCAATCTTTACAAAACTTGGGGAGTCTTTCAATAAACGTCCTTTGAAGCTCTGCTGAAAGTTTGGGACCTCTAACCCCAAAAATGCCCCCCCCCGAGCCACGGAAAGGCGCGATTGTGTTTTTAATGGCTTTATTCAGCCGAATTTTTTTCTGAACTTTGGATTCCCGTCGAATTGAACGGATCCGAAGTGGGGGAGTTCGGACTTCGGCATATCCCGAATCTAAACGGGCCGAATTCGGCCGAATCCGAACTATACCGAATTTTTTTAAATTCAACAGCCCTAGCGTGCACCTGGTAGACAGCAGACCTCTCATCAAAGATGTTATATATATATTTCACTGCTGTTTTCTCACAGAGTTTCTCTGATTAATCAAGGGAATTTTTTCCTGCCTTGGTTTTGAAACTAGAGTGCTTTTATGTTTATGGAGCATCCACATAACATTGTGCTTTAATCATCCTTTTTCCAGGTTTTCCCCATCCTCAATATGGTCTTTCCCAAACCTGCTTTACCGTGATCCCCCCCTTTTTTGGAAAGAACACAGCACAAGCACGATAGCACATCATGTAGAAGGAATGGTGCTCACTTTCCTGCTGCACAGATCCTGCCCACATCTGCCTCCATGGGTACCATTTCACAATAGTACTTTTTAGCTCAGGAATTTTAGTGGGTATTGTTTAAAACAAGCAAGCAAGCAAACAAACAAACATAGAATTGCTATTGCTCTGTAGTACTATAACAATCTGTCATTTTGTATCTAGTTCCATTTCAAGCTTTAATTCCTCTGAATTCCTAGTTTTTATTTTAAAAATATCATTCATTGTATAACGGGAAAGGCATAGGCAGTTTTTTTTCCAAATTGCTTGGAAAGGAACAAGGGAGGGAAATATGCAAGATGGCTGGAAGAATACTATTTTTTGTGTTGATATTACATTATTATTGTAAGGATCTATTGCCATTTATCTATTTCAGATTTTAATAGAGCCATTATAACACCATTGTGCATGCTTGAGGAACAACAACAAAAAGATTAGTAAGTCACTAATGGCAGCTGTGGCATCCATGTACCTAAGAGCCAATGTGGTCTTGCAGCATATCAAGTATGGCAACACTGGATAAAAGACAGTGGAGAAGTGTGCAGAAACTCACACTGGAAACTCCATCACCAGTGCACATGCCTGTGTATCTGCAGCAGCACTTAAAACAATGTGGAGAATCCTAGCTATGTGAAAATAGCTTTTGTCTATGGAAAAGTAAAATGTCAGTTTGTTTTCCCCTTTGCTGCCAATTTTCTTTTTTCATTATTTTTCTTCACTTGGTTGCCCCCCGCTTTTTCCCTTCCTGTTGATCCTTCATCAGCATGGATCCCAAGCAGCAGAAACCAAACACAGCATACTGCAGTCAGTAAAACAAAATACAACAAATAGCCTTAGGGGGAAAAAATAAGCTGCTGTACTTCCCCAGCTGGACAAAAATAATATAAATGAGGACTGAACAAGTGAAAAAATAATGGTGACTGGGCTTAAAAAAAACCCACAACTTTCCACCAAACCCATCACAGTATTTCCAAATGCTGAAATTAACAATTAATTGCTATAAAGGAAAGCAGAGTTAAAAATACCACAGCAGATGTTTTAAACAATTGGTATAATTTTCTTTAGATTTCAGAAGCTAATCATTGCTTCTTGAAAACTTCAAAGGCTTTTAAATGGACAGTCAAAATTTAAGAATTTTCTTATGATATATATCACAGCCAGTTGTATGCTTTTTTTTTTAACTAAGAAGGACATGTGAACATGTGTTGCTGCATTGTACTGAGTCAGGCCATTGGACAAGCTACCGTAATTCAGTACTGCTTACACTGCCTGGTAGCTGCTTTCCAGGTTCTCATGCAGAGAAAGGTCTTTCCTAAACCAGCTACCAGATCGTCATTAAACTAGATATGCCAGGGATAGATCTAGGGTGTTCTACATGGAAAGCATGTGCTCTACCACTGAGTCATGGCTTAGTGGTAGAGAAGGTCCCACTGAGTTTAATAATCTTACTCCAAGGTAAGTGTACCTAAAACTGCACCCTTAGGGTAGTGACCATTATGGCTACATTTTTGGGGTGGACATTTACTGAACCCATCCATTGGTCAATTTTGCCCATTAATATCTACTCTGCCTAGCTTTCCAGTGTCTCAAAGGGAAGGCACATAAGCTACTAGAATGTGTCCCTGCACAGGACTGGAAAGGACTCGTGACACTGATTCCAGTAAAGCAATACATATTCCAAACCTTTCCACTTGGGAAGGACAAAGGATCTTACAGATGAAGAGGAGACACAGGACTGAACAAGGACAAGGGCCTTGCATCTCTCTAGTTCTGTATATGTTTACTCAGAAAAGATTGATAGAAGTTGTCTCCTAATTGTGGTGAGGTGTGGGGCAGGCGAAAACACACAGGCAACCCCCAACAAATTCTACGTAGTGGGCAAACAGGATTTTCCTCAACATTTTGTTGTCCTCAATGGCCATATTGCACAATCCATGTGAGATCCCCTACGATTCCTTGCCTTGTTGCAGATGAGGAAACGAGTCATACAGTGACCTTGGAGCCCTAAAATAAAGCTTTCCAATGTTAATAGAGGTAGCTGGTGTCTACCAAAGTGGTAGATTTAAAAGCTCTGCCTATGCCCCCAACCCTCTTTCTCACCTCTCCCTCATACACCTTCTTCTTTCACCCAAGCCCTTTCCTACACCCACCTTACAGATTGTGAAAGCAGCTTGTCCAAGGCCAGCTAGCCAGGCTGAGACCAAGTGCTACTTTAGTTATCAAAAGAGAGCATCCACAAGGACGGATGGGGAAGCATTTCAGATTCCCTGGCACAATATATGTGAGGCAGGTGCCTTGGCATTAGGAGGTTGCCTTAGCAAAATATAGCAAATTTCTGCGCAAGAATCTTAACAGCATTCCACATCGGCTGGCAAGCTGAAAAAGGATTGACTGAAACGCGCGTCCTTGCCGCCGCTTTGCTTTTTCTAATTTCTTGCTTCTTTGATGCTTCCACGGGACTGCACTGTAATTGTTGCAAGCATTTGCTGTTTATACATTCAGTCAATCTTGCTGCAGTCCTCTGGCTAATATTGCCAGCTCCACAAGGACCGTATGAATATGTTTTAGACCTGGGTGGCTTGTAAATAGTAAATAAGCCCCAGGAGGCTTATTATAAGTGTATGTTTGATGCCTTAAGCCCTGCGTGGCTGTTTTCAAGTTTAGCCCTGAGTGGCTTTTTTTGTTTTTGTTTTGTTTGTTTCAGGCATGTGGAGCAACATGTCCTTTTTAAACAATTATTTTCAATAATTTTTCCAATAGGGATTGTTTTCAGTTTGACTATAGAACAAGTGATAATACAAAATATACGTTTTGCATTTATTACACAGTGTGTGTTTAACATTATAATCGTATGAGCCTTGTGCTGTTGTACTCTTAGTCTTCACTATTTCAGCATAGGTGTTTGTTCCCTTAAGTTTACTACCTGGAGGTTGGCAACCCTAGAAGGATGGCGTTTGTATTTATGTACAAGGCTTGGAGAGAAACAAGATTTACTTGGAGATGGGTGTGGAGGCAAGGAGGTGCAACTTGGCTGGTGGGGGAATGGCATGTGATGCAACAAGCTGAGTTTTGGATGAGGTAAAGGAAGCTGCACTGGACATTCTGCTCTATAGACAAAGGAAATCCCTGCCTACCCTGAATTTACCAACCTTTGGCATTTTCTGGGAATAAAACTCTGCTGAGTGTGAGTCTCTACTGCTGCCTTGGAAGCAAACACAAAAAGAAACTGTCCTGTCAGCTAAGAAAGAAGTCCATTGGTACCTTAAAGCCTGTGTGTGTGTGCGCGCGCTCGTAAAGTGCTGTCAAGTCGCCTTAAAGCCTAACAATATTTATTTCAGCATGAGTTTTTTTGAGTCTGAGCTCACTGCTTCAGACTTGTAGCTACCACTTCAGAATTGTCAGCTAAGAGACAGGCCAATTAACTTTCTTTACAGCCCACCTCCACTAAGACTCTCCTATCTCTACTGAGGAGAGTTCCCAGTACTTTTTGCATTAGCCACTAAGGGCAAGAACACTAATACATTTCTAAGGGACTGCTACGTATACTGGTAGAGAGCCCCCCCCCCCAAAAAAAGTAATGTCATATATTATAAGCAGGGGTAAGTTTTTATCGATCTCATCAATGGCCAATCCCCTTCTGAAAGCCAGCTGTGGCTTGATTTAGGGGCAGGACCTATGTGTACATGTGCAGTAGGAAAAGGGTTTTGTACAGACATGCAAAATGAGGAAGAGACGTTTTTCTTTAAGCGAAGTTTTGCTTCTTGATTTGACAGAACAGCATGGAGAGAGCTAATATGATGAGGTGATTAGTGCTGGACCACACCTGAGGGGGATCTGGGTTCAAATCCCTCTTCACCATGAAACTCTGGAGGACCTCGGGCTGGGCATTCTGTCTCACCTTATCTCACCTCACAGAGTGGTTACGGGAGCAAAAGGGGAGACCATGTACACCACTTTTGAGGGGTGTACATGTACACCACTTTTGGGGGACCATGTACACCACTTTTGACTTCTTGGAGAACAACTAGCACTGGTTTAAATCAGGTTTGGTGTTTTACTGCCCTTTGGGCAGTAGAGGCACCATCAATCTTTGTGGTGGATAAAGGTAAAAGGTAAAGGTCCCCTGTGCAAGCACCGGGTCATTCCTGACCCATGGGGCGCCGTCACATCCCAACGTTTCCAAGGCAGACTTTGTTTGCGGGGTGGTTTGCCAGTGCCTTCCCCAGTAATCTTCCCTTTGTGGTGGATACTGACCGTTTATCTAACCTTCACATGCAGATAAAGAGGATTTGTTGGCTAATTAAATTTGTGCCTATATAGTAGACTTTTTTTTTTCCTGCCGTCAAGCCACCGTTTTCATGGCAGGAGGCTAACAGAGGTGGTTTGCCAGTGCCTTCCTCTGCACAGCAACCCTGGACTTCCTTGGCGGTGTCCCATCCAAATACTAACCAGGGGCGACCCTGCTTAGCTTCTGAGATCTGACAAGATCAGGCTAGCCTGGGCCACCCAGGTCAGGGTATACCTAAACACACCTGGGCGTATACATGTGAGTACGTGCGTGCGTGTGTGTAAAGAGCCGTCAAGTCGCAGCCGACTTATGGCGACCCCTTTTGGGGTTTTCATGGCAAGAGACTAACAGAGGTGGCTTGCCAGTGCCTTCCTCTGCACAGCAACCCTGGTGTTCCTTGGTGGTCTCCCATCCAAATACTAACCAGGGCCGATCCTAGTAGAAAAGAGCAAGAGTCCAGTAGCACCTTAAAGACTAACAAAAATATTTTCTGGCAGGGTAGGAGCTTTCGTTGAAGAAAGTGAGCTGTGGCTCACGAAAGCTGCCAGAAAACATTTCTGTTTGTCTTGAAGGTGCTACTGGACCCTTGCCCTTTTCTACCACTGCAGACATACGAACACGGCTACCCATTGGGAATGATCTTCAGGGCCGACCCTGCTCAGCTTCTGAGATCTGACGCGATCAGGCTAGCCTGGGCCACCCAGGTCAGAGTATCCCTACACACACCCGGGCGTGCACATGCGAGTGCGTGCGTGCTCGCTGAAACGTTCAAAGAAAACAATCCAACAGGGACGCGCTCCCAGGATGGGGCCAACGGCGCGCTGCAGCGATGCAGGCTCCCTCCTCGACCCGGCTGCGCCGCGAGGCAGGCGGGGCCGTTCCAAACCGCCGCGCGCCCCTGGCGCACTTGCCATGGGAAAAAGCGGCGTCGGCGGCGTCCCAAGAGGAGAGGAGGAGACCGCCCAGCCCGCCGCCACCTCCGCCTCCGCCTCGAGCTGCACCTGAGCCTCGGCGTCAGGGGAGGGAAGGCCGGCGATCACGTGGGCTCCGCCGCTGCCGCCATTGGCTGGGGCCTGGCCACTCGCCGCGCTCTGCGCCGGGGAGCTGACTGGGGCGGGGGGGGGGGGCGGCGGCTTCCCCTGCTGTTTCTGCCCAGGCCGAAGAAAACGCGCTCGAGCCTCTCCTCGGAGCCGCCGGCATGGCTTCGCCGCCGCCGGAGTGAGTGCGTGAGTGCGTGCGCGCCCTTCCGCGGTGGCCCCGGCGAGCAGAGGTGCGTACGAGCGGCGGCGGCGGCGGAGCGGCTTTTCGCCTGCTCGCCCTGCACTGGCGCGTGGCGGGGGGCTGCAAACGAGAGCCGGCCTCCGTGGCCGAGGAGAGGGGCGCGGGAGGCGGCTGGCTCGCTTTAGGGCTGCCCTTCTCGCTTCAAAGCCAGAGCTTGGCTGGGAGATATGTGGAAGACACGAGGGGTGGGTGGGGGCGGGACGGGGGGGGTCTCGGGGTAATGCACAGGGCTTCTTCTGCATCAGAACATCACCCGAGATTCCCGGTCAGAAGGTGTTGTTTCCAAACAGGCTTTATTTAGCCCAGACAGCCTCCCCCCCATCCCTGTCATTTAAAGCCAAGTACTAAAATGAATACCTACTCTTACAGATCTTCATTTACGTTGTAATCAATATATATATATATATATATATATATATATATATATATATATATATATATATATATATATATATATATATATACACACACACACACACACACTGTTTTATTTTTTTTAATGTATTTTTCTTATATATACTGTTTTACAAGTAATTTATTTTAAAAATAAATTAAAAAAATAAAACAGTATATGTGTGTGTATATATGTATGTATATATATATGTGTGTGTGTATATATACAGTTTTATTTTTTTAATTTATTTTTATTACATATACTGTTTTGAAAGTACAAGTTGACTGTGCAGTCTTACTTAGGAAGAGGATCCATTAAAGATGTTTCTGAGCATATGTCAATTGCTTTAAATATGCTCTTTAACAGGTATGGCATTTAAAAGGTCGGCCTTATCGCTCTCTGCCTAATTTATGCTTGGTAGCCCTGAATGGATTTCTCATATTTCAGAAAACTTGAAACGTTTGGAGTTCAGACAGATTGTTAGTTTCTTTTTTTTTGCACCCATCCAGTAGCCCAGGTGG
Source organism: Euleptes europaea (assembly GCF_029931775.1). Taxonomy (NCBI): domain Eukaryota; kingdom Metazoa; phylum Chordata; class Lepidosauria; order Squamata; family Sphaerodactylidae; genus Euleptes; species Euleptes europaea. Next base: position 49,888,493 of record NC_079313.1, on the reverse strand, counting down.
ATTTAAGGGCAGTGCGGTCTGACATATTTACTTGGGAAGCAAACCCAGAGCTGATCTAACCTGAATGGTGTCCCACCAGATTGTAAGAATAAAATTTTAAAAATGCAAATATATGCTAATGAGGCGTTTAATGTGAACAGGCAGCTGAAGTCAGATGACTCTGATAGATGAGAAATACTCAGACCCTTTGTCACAATACATGGAGATGAAACATCTTGTTCCCAGATCTGATGCTTCCAGCTCATGGTGATAGTGTCCAGAGATGCAGTTGTGTGTGTGGGGGGTGGGGGGAGAGGAACTGGAATACACCCAGCATTACTGAAGGCCTGTATGTTAGGAAGGTTAATGCCCTCAGATGAAATTCCTTTGATAAAGTTCTTCGTTCTTTTTCTTCTGCTGCCAACAGCACGTTGCCTCAGGGACACCTATAAATGTTTAGAGTAGCAGCTGCTGCTTTGAATAAAAAGGGTGACTAATTTTGCAGCAGATGTAAAAAAAATAGGATGGATTGGAAAGTTAGTATTGAACTGGGAAGAAAATATGGCCGTGCCACTAGATAGAAAGAAATGTGCAGCTGTATAGATGTGCAGGTGTCAACAAGGGAATTGCAGTTTGGAATTGCACCAGGGTAAGAATGCAAAACCCTTTGCCCCGGGTGCTTGAATTAAGTGTTGCTTGTTTAATTCATGATGCTTCCCGAAGTAATTTGTGTCCAGAGCAACAGCAGTGGCTTTCACATTGTTTCGCAACAGCAGTGGCTTTCACACTGTTCTCATACTACACAAAGTAAAGTAGAGGCTTGTTGCCTCTCTGGTATCACACTTACAAGAGGTAGCTTATGATGAATAAGTGGACTTTTTCATTGGCTTATAGGTGCTGTGCCGTTGCTATTAAATGCCAGCTTGGCAAGGGATTGTGAAAGTGTTCTTGAACTATCTCAAAGTACAGTGAAACACTCTTTACTCTCTGCCTCCCCACCCCTTTGAAGACAAAGGCAATTTATTATGCACCAGCTGCAGGAGAGAGGGTTACACTTCACTATGAGTTTCTGGCTGAATGACATCTACCTTCTGGTCTCATCCAAGTTTGGGCATTGTGTTTAGGAATACAGCCCGTCGTAGAAAAAACATTATGGTCCTGGCAGGTTAATGCACACGATTAGTAACCAGCATTTAATGTGGCAAATACAGCAGATGCCAAGGTGTGTTAGTACATGTCTAACATTCTTTGATGCCATTTGTTGAGATCTGTACATCCGATGCAAGTATGATATTGACTCATTGGTATAAGCATGGTCGAAAAGATTGTAGAATTACAGCAGGCTTGCACAGCTCACTATTTATTTGATTTATATTCTGCACCTTTCCCGGCAGAAGCTGGGCTCAGGGCCGCTTACAACAAACAACACAACAATCAGAAAACAATAGTGACTACGAAAGTTTGTCTTTCCTAGCCCTTACAAACCAGAGAGGTCGCTCCTTCAGGCAGCAGCAGGGCTATCTGTCCATCATCTGACTGAGTGAGGAAGCCCTTTTAAAATTTTGGTTACATCCTGTAATTACACTTTTTTGTAGTCCTTGGGAACTGGGACTTTTTTGTAGTCAGTGGGTCACATAGAGACCGAGATTAGGGAGTAGTGGGATTATTTTAGAAAAGGTGGTCAGAGAGTATTGGGATGTAATGACAACATTTCACTGAGAACTGACTGGCTGATATGGCTGAGAGAGAAGGAATTGCTGACTCAGTGGTTATCAAAAGCACGAGGCTGTATCTGAGTTGACTGTACTGAGCCTCCCCCTTCCCCATGAATGGCCTTGGGCAAGAGCAAGTGGGGAGAGAAAGAAGAATGTGTTGGCTGCAGATTGCAACTGCAGGCTGTTTACATAGGGGACAAGGGGCAATTCTTGCCATTGACTATAGCATGTCCATCTTCCATTGCTCTCCTTTCAGTCCCTGTGGATTTACAATAATCTAGTGCAAGGTGTGAGAGCACAAGAATCTGAGGAGAGCGATCTTTGGATCAAATATAGTGCTTATAGGTCAGTTGCAAATGGAGGGATTGAGGTTTCCTGTGTTGTTGGCCTTCATGCTATAGCCATTGAAACTGCAACCTCTGCAGTCAGGTTGTGTGTAGATGACACTAAGTCTCACTGAGTTCCCTGAGATCAGGACTAAATGTATGGAGGGTAATTTAAGGGGCAGAACTGCCATTGGTGGATGATTATTGTTTTTAAATGCTTAATGTCATTATAATGGGGGATTATGATCATGAGAGCTTCATCTTCTGACAGTTTATTGCAGGGGTCCCCATTGAGGTGCCTGCCAACTCCTTTCCTGTTGCCTGCCAAGTGTTTTTAGAAAGTGGGTGGGCCAAGTGGGGCTTTAGCCCAGCGAGGCTTCTGATTGACCATGGGAGATTTGATTGGCTGTGCAGATTTTTTTAAATGCTGCTTTGGCAAGCAGCTGCTACCACAGCACTAGGATCTTCACTGTGTGACTGACGGTGAACTGCAGCAGCCATTTTGTGGCTGGCTCTGCTTCCTGTGGCAGCCATTTTGTGGCTGCACAAACCCACTGTGTTGGCAGGCTCAAAAAGGTTGAGGACCCCTGGTTTTTTGTAACTTAATGGAAATATTTAATTCAGCAAGCAATATAATTTTTTATCAGGAAAACTAATCTCATTTGTACAGTGCCTGAAAAGGCTCCCATAAGGAGGCAAAGAAGAAGAGTAGGTTTTTATACCCCACTTTTCTCTAAAGGAGTCTCAGTGGCTTATAATCACATTCCCTTCCTCTCCTCTCAACAAGCACCTTATGGAGTGGGTGAGGCTGAGAGAGTTCCGGGAAAACTGTGACTGTCCCAAAGTTTACACTGAGTACAAGAAAAAATCTGGTGGGAATATTTTGTAAGGGATTTTCATAGTCTCCAGAACTATGCATGCAATGTTTGGGAAGAAGATCTTTAGCCCCTGCAACAGACAACTAGGACTTTTGGCAAAACAGCAAAGGACGTAATAGTACATAAAATGTCAGCTTCCTTATTCTTAGTAGTAATGTTTCACCTAGCTTCTGGTAGGTTTGAGAGGACTTGAAAAAGTGACATGAATGAAGTAGTAGAAATGTTTCATTCTTAAAAAACTGAACTCTGGTTGTCCTTTAAGTTGAAGAAAAAAGCAAGGGCCGTGCTACTCCAGGGTATCTTGTCATGTAGAATAATAGAATTCATAGAATCATAGAGTTGGAAGGGACCACCAGGGTCATCTAGTCCAACCCTTCACAATGCAGGAAATTCATAACTATCTCCCCCACACACCCCTAGTGACCAGAAGATGGCCAAGTACTTTCTTTGATTCAGCTAATGCTTTGCTCCCCTGACCTGGATGGCCCAGGCTAGCCTGATCTCATCAGATTTCAGAAGCTAAGCATGGTTGGCCTTGGTTAGTAATTGGATGGGAGATCACCAAGGAATACCAGGGTTGCTATGCAGAGGAAGGCACTGGCAAACCCCCTCTGCTAGCCTGGAAAACCCTAAAGGGTCGCCATAAGTTGGCTGTGACCTGACGGCACTTTACGCACACGCACGCACAATGCTTCGCTAGTGATTCCTTAATTTATTAGTATTTAAAAGGATTAGGTGTTGGACAGAACTGTCAAGCTATGACACCACAAAGAAAGAACATATTTACAACACAAAATGTTAAATCGTGCTTTTAGGCTTGGTGAAGCTGTTTCAGATGTATAGCATAGTATACCATCAACTCTCCAAGGGTGTGTGATTTGCCTGTAGCCTTACTAAGAGCCTGTTGTCTATTTAAATTGTGTCCATGATTCTGAGATGCTTGGTGGGTTAGGGTTCAAAACTGTGTTGGGAAAGAAGGGGCAGTAGGGAAGGGGAACATGGATATTAACCAGTGCTTTAATTGTTCAAATTGGTGAGACCAAGAGCTTCACCTGCCTTCAAGTAATTCAAACCTAGAAACTCCTCTCCAATACCAGGCAGGTAAGGGGTCTGTTATTTCCATGTAGTGATGGACAGCCACTTTGCACTTGCCCAGGAACATTGAATATTGGCATTGCAAGAAGGACATATCTGGCTCAAATCTATTTGCATGCAAAGACCTTTTTCCGTAGACAGAGTTGCAGGTTGTGTGCAACACAGGTAGTTCTTCTTCTGGACTGTTAGGTTCTGGGGTTTATGTGTGTCTGAGCATTATGCCTTCTTCAGTCCTTTAATTTTAGATGGGGAGGTGGATGCAGGGGTTTAACAGAGGCTATGCTTGGTTAAAAATACGGTACCCCATATTGGCAAGTTTGCAGCAAGATGGCTTGCACTGAATAGTTAAAAATAAATTTCAGGGTGAGAGAAACTGTATGCGTGTGTGTAAAGTACTGTCAAGTTGCAGCCAACTTATGGTGACCCTGTAGGGTTTTCAAGGCAAGAGACGTTCACAGATGGTTTGCCATTGCCTTCCTCTGCATAGTGACCCTGGACTTCCTTGGTGGGTCCCCCCCCCCAATTCTAGCCAACCCTGCTTATCTTCTGAGGTCTGATGAAATCGTCCTAGCCTGGGCCATTCAGGTCAGAGTGAAACTAGGCACATAGTTGTCTCAACCTGCCCCCCCATGCCCTAACAACCCTGGGGCAATTTCTCCATTGCAAATGGGGAGGCAACTACAAAGTAGCATATCTAAAACATGTATTTTCTGCCTAGCGTTCTTACTTGTTGCTGCTGAAATCACTAATTTTAGGGAAGAGAAACAAGATAGAAAGCAGAAAAGGTAATGTAAGACAAAAGACTGAGCAAAGATAAGTCCAGTCATGGACAAAGAGCTCCAGTCCTTTGCAAAGCAAGCTGACCTTAATATCTTCATAAAGTAAGGCTTGGGTTCTAAACAACATGAGTGGAGTTGCTCTGAAGGAAGACAAATTCTTCACCCTCTCCTCTCCAAAACTGTGCTCCTGCAGTAGGACCCGAAAGGACCAGTGTGGGGAGTTGCAAGCAGAAAAACTGTTATGTTGGAAGAATGATGGAAAGAAGCAGTTCTATGGGAAGAAGAACAGAAAAGCCATTATATTGCTGTGCCAATGGAATGGCACTGTAGGATCTAAGCTTTACCTTTTCTTTAAAAATCATGAAAGCTGTAAGATATGGGCCTGGGAAAGGATGTTCTGTACAGTCAGTTTGGCATGCCATAATCACTTTGCCATGCTATAAATGCTTGTCCATTTCTCATGGTTGTGCTACTGTTGTGAAATTTTTTTCATTTTTCCATAACAAACCTCTCAACCCCATGCATAATTTTGTAAACCTTTATAATTAACCCTTGTAGTTGTCTCTTTTCTAAACTGTATAGTCCAAGGTGTTTCAGCCTTTAATCATATGCAAGGTATTCCAATCCCGTTATAACCTTGGTTGCACTCTTCTGTACTTTCTCCAGCTCTGCAATGTCATTTTTGAGATACAGTAACCAGAAGTGCCCATAGTATTCCAAATGAGGCAGCACCATGGATCTACACAGGGGCATTATAATAGTGGTCTTTTTCAATCCCTTTCCTAATTATCCCCAGTATAGTTTGCCTTTTTCACTACTGTGGCGCATTGGGAAGGACATTTTGCTGTTATTAAAAAGAGGAAATACTACAGAAAAGCCATTGGCCAACACTTGAACTGAGGAAAGACCGCTATTCAATCTAAGTATCATGATACCAGTTTAGATGGTTTCTAGTTCAGGTCCCCCCACCCCTGTATTACCGCAAAACGATTCAACCATTTGTAACAGACAATTTCAATCTAACTTTCCAGGTAGGTTAGAACAGTACAACCAGACTAGTCTACCTTGGTCTAAATCCATCATATTACCATATGTTTTTCTATTATATTCTTAAACAGTATCCCCACTGTTTGTGGCACCTTTTAGACTGGATTTCATGAATTGATTTGTGGTGAGATGTTAAGTGTAGAGTTGCCATCTGTTTTATCGTCGTTACGGATTGTTCAGGTACCCTGTTCATATAAATATAACATTTCAAACATGTTGTGAAAGCAAAATTTTGTGCCAAATAGCTTATTACTTACGTATTTTCATCCTGCCTTTTTAGTCCAGAAGAGCTTGCAGGAATAACAAGAGCAACAGCAAGCATGCTTTCAGAAAAACAAAAGATACTGTACATTATTTAATAGCAACTAAGTGCATTGTATTTGTATTTTTTAAGACCCATTCTGGAAATGGAAACTCTTCTAATGGGCCACACTTACCATTAGGCATTAATGTAAGTCTTCTAGCTCTGTATTTAATGGTGATTAGATATCATAGTTGTAATGAATGCATAGTGGTTGCAATGAGTGCTTTTGTCCTACTTGTTTGCTCTCTCCATCAGAGTAGGTTGCCTACCATTTTGCCAGATTGAAAGAAGCAACTTTAGGCCCTGCCCTGAACTAGGGAATTGAATTAGAGAGCACCTTTAGTGGCAGGTGTGCTGTGAGTTCAGAGTATGAAATCACTCTGTTCTAGTATGCACCACATTATACAAAGAAGCTTCTCACTTCCTCTTAGAGATGTGAAGGCAAAGGTAAGTTCAGAGAAAAACCTGGGTTGAATTCAGCAGAAAATTTCCACTAATGGAAAGGGGATAGATTTGTATGGATTCCCCCTCCTGCTCTGAATTCCCCCATGCAGTTCAAGGGAGTGGATCCCTGGTCCTTCAGGAGCAGTTTTTCAGAGGCCATTTTGGGCTGCGGTGGGTAGGGGAAACAAGGGAGTCCTGCTCCATTGACGGAAATTGCTTCCATCAGTGCAAATTTTCTGGGGGTGAAAGCCACTGTTTTCTCTTTCTCTATCAGGACTGTTTTTCATCTTTTCAAATGGAAAAATTGGAAATTTTGGGAAGTACTGGGAGGGAAAGCTCATGTGCAATATTTTATCTTCTGGAACAAGTGAAATGCTTTTAAGACCAGGTTTTCCTCATTCAAAAACATGTAGCATGAATATTTTTATGTAACACAATTTGCAGCATTAGATAATTATGGATGAAAGCAGAAGGGGATGATATTTATGGAGATTGACCACTATGTGTGGTAGCTGGATAGGCATAGTTGCACAGCCAGGAGTGAAAACTCTTTGATATGCTAGCACCTCTCTATAGGTTGCGTAGGTTCTGGTGGGCTGTTGCTGACAGAACCTGAAGATCAGATTGATTATGAACTTTATATGCACTTAGGGTGGGGGACCTGAAAAGGAGCTGTCCCTTCTGTATGTGTATCTATGACCATGAGAGAACTGTGACTATGCATAGGACAGCATTCTCTTTACACGTACACCCCTTTGAATCTCCCACCAGGGAGGGGAGATCAGATGATCAGGATTTGTAAATTCCAGATTAGGTAAGCAATTTTTCCATGTTTCATTTCTTAATCTGCATCCTAGTCCTATAATAAGAACATAAGAAAGACGCTGCTGGATCAGACCAAGGCCCATCAAGTCCAGCAGTCGGTTCACACAGTGGCCAACCAGGTGTCTCTAGGAAGCCACAAACAAGACGACTGCAGCAGCACCATCCTGCCTGTGTTCCACAGCACCTAATATAATAGGTATGCTCCTCTGATACTAGAGAGAATAGGTATGCAGCATGACTAGTATCCATTCTAACTAATAGCCATGAATACCCCTTTCCTCCATGAATATGTCCACTCCCCTCTTAAAGCCCTCCAAGCTGGCAGCCATCACCACATCCTGGGGCAGGGAGTTCTACAATTTAACTATGCGTTGTTTGAAAAAATACTTCCTTTTATCTGTTTTGAATCTCTCACCCTCCAGCATCAGCAGATGACCCACGTTCTGGTATTATGGGAGAGGGAGAAAAACGTCTCCCTATCCACTCTCTCCAAACCATGCATAATTTTATAGACCTCTATCATAATCTGTATTTACTCTGGAGTTGTGCCTCTAGAATAAAGCTGTATTAGTTAAGAGAAAACAATTGCCTTGATTCCTACCTATGTGCCTTACTGTTGCTCACACTACAAAAATAGCCCCATTTTTATGCTTCTCTTGGCAACCAGGCTAGTGAGGGGGTAGGGCTCTGGAGGTGGTGGCTGGCTAAATAAGAGAGATGTTCTGAACTCCACTTAAGAGGAAGTTTGGGGAGCAGCGAGGGATTCCTGCTCTGATGACCGGGTTCCCTCACCAAAAAGACTTCATCCCTAGCTTTTGAGCAGGGCCGGGCCTTTCTCGCTTGCTCAGGGGCTGTTTACCTGAGCAGGGAGTAAGGGTGGCCTTGTTGGGTGCTGAGGCAGAAGCACCACTGTGTATACTGTAGACATAAACAGTATTTTCTAAGATACATTTATTGTTTAAATGTGACTAATTTTATCCACATTTAGTGTACGATAAATGTAGGGACCATGTCATGCCAGTCTTGACCCATTTACACTGGCTCCTAATTTGTTTCCCAGCCCAGTTTAGGGTACTGGTGTTGACCGAAGCCATATATGGCTTTGGACCAGTATACCTGAAGGACCATCTACTCCCACATAAATCTTCCTGACTACTAAGGTCATGTTCTGAGGCCTTGCCTCAGGTGCTCCTGCCCTCTGATTAGGCAAGTGGCAGCCCAAGAGAGGGCTTTCTCAGCCATGGCACCAAAACCATGGAACTCTCTCTGCAGGGATATTCGTCTGTCCCATTTGTCACTGTCTTATGTCAGTGGGTGAAGTCTTTTTTGTTTTGATTGGCATTCTCCCAGTTATTCCTCCTCCCTGTCTTATGTTTTAATTACTGTTTTATGTGCTTTTAATAGGTATTTTAATTTTGGTTAATGTTTTTATGAGATATGTGAAGAATTGCCCCTCACCCCAAACTTTCCATCGCATTTTACTAAAAAGGGGTTTCTGATACCCAGGCTGTAAGGAAAAAGAGCGATCTTTTGCAAACTGGCAGGTACTCTTAGAGATAAAGATGAAGGTGGAAAATAAGTTCTTAGTACAGGTTGAGTATCCCTTATCTGGACATCTGATATCTGGACTGATCTGAAAACCAAACCTTTTGAGCCAACATGCAGGCAATATTCACTGGCCCTCAGCAGCACAATGTACACAAAATAATTAAAAATATTGCTTTAAAAAATTACATTCAGGCTATGTGTATAACGTATATATAAAACATAAATGAATTTCATGTTTAGACTTGGGTCCCAACCGCAATATAGCTCATTATATATATGCAATAATTTCAAAATACACAACTTGTATACAAAAAAGTGTATTTTGACAGAGGCTCTGTCACAGTCACAGAACGAAGGACTGAAAATACTGAACTCTTTCATAACATATTGCCCTTAAACACATCATAAGATATTGTTTCCAAAATTATTTTACCTTGCCTTAAGAAGCATTTTCCTCATTCTAAAAGATAAATTATTTCATAGAAGTTTTGTTTTAATCCTCCCCTGAATTTTCCAGTTTTTCCATACGAAACATTGGGGAGGAAAGTCCTCAGGGGAAAAAGAACTTTCCTCCCCTGAACTCCCCCCCCCCCAGGCTTTCACATCTCTATTCATATATCTCATTATAAGTGGGGCCTGGAGATCTCCCAAAATTTCAGCTGATCTCCAGACTACAGGGATCAGTTCCCCTGGTGGAGAAAATGGGTGGAGGACACCTCTATGGCAAGGGTGTCAAATATAAGGCCCGCGTGCCAGATCTGGCCCCTTGAGAGCTCTTACCTGGCCCGCGAGCCAGCTGAGGCAGCCACCCTACCTCACTCTCGATCTGGGCTGGCGAGGCCTGGGACATTTATGTCATATCCAGCCCTCATAACAATTGAGTTCGACACCCCTGCTCTATGGCATTGCATCCCACCCTCACCAGTTTATGCCCTGAAATCTCTAGGAATTTCCCAAACCAGAGTTGGCAACCTTACACATTTAGCCTTGACAACTATAAACTAACAATATTTCTATATTTGGGCAGAATTTTTTCCAAGGTAAAATATAGCATTGGAAAATATCCTGGGTAATTTTCTCCTCCACATAACTGGTATCTTCCTGGTCCCCCCCCCCTTCCACCATGGTTTCAAAAGTGCCAGAATTTTTTTCATTTCTGCCCTCCCACCTATTCCTTGGAATGGTTTTGCTATAACTGGGGAGCAGGTTGACGCAGTGTAGGCAGGCCTATTTTGTAGTCAGGCTTGCAGTCATATTTACTTTCTAGTGTAATGCAAACCCCTGTAGTAAGCAACATGGATGACACAGTTCAGCTATTCACAAATTATGCATTCCTTATTGTTTTTACAGTGATAGGCCCAGATTTGTGGGAAATAGGGCTGCCAGGTCCCCCCTCTCCTCCGGTGGGAGGCTATGGGGCTGAGGTTGGGATTGCGTGCGTGCCCTCCACTTCCGATTTACAACTGGAAGTGCGGCCTCGCGAGGGGCCTTTTCCTCTTAGTTTGAGTGGTAAAGCGGCCCTTTACCACTCAAACTAAGGAAAAGGCCCCTCACGAAGCGGCACTTCCAGTTGTAAACCGGAAGTGCCGTGCTTGCAGTGTGTAAACATGTGCACGTTTGCCCGCCGACCCTCAGGTGGTCGGCGGGCAGAGGGGTAAATTACCGGGAATTTGCCCACCACCACCGGGCACCTGGCAACCCTAGTGGGAAATAGCAGCAAATGGCAAATCACATCAGTTGCTCTTGGCATGAGAAAAGCCTTTTCCCATCTAGTAGAAGTAGATAACATTCAAGAGCCTGGTTAAATATGTTATAGTACTTTTTTGGACTTATCACTCTATTGTATCTTTTTAATTCTATTTTTGTCAAGATGCAGAAACTAATGCTCCTAATCAGAAGCAAGTTGAGCAGCTGGAGAGAAGAAATACAGAGAACAATGGTGGTAGAGGAAAATAATTCAAATGTGCATATAATTGAAAACTCTACCAGTAATCATTTAATAAGATGGGAAACTTGTGAGAATGTTGATTTCATCTAAACCAAGCTTCAGTGAAACTCTTTGTTCCAAATGCCATTATCTTCACATTTTTTCCTTTTTTGGGGAATACTATTAATACTGCCTTTGTACCTTTTCCATGAAAAATTCAAGATGTCAATATTCTGAATATTCTTATTTAATTAAACAGGGTCTTTTTGAAAAGACTGAGTTCCTTGATTTGAGATATTTTGCAAATGTATTTTAATTGTGTGTTTTTAACTATATACCCGTATTTTGTAGACTTTTTTAGCCCCTGGATAAATGATTATGTGAATTTCTGGGTCTCCCCCCCCCCCCCAAGTCATGGCTGCACTGATGGGTCTACTTTGTCTAATACCTTGTTTCTGTGCTTTCCTTTGAAGTATGTACTGGAAGAGACTTGTTTCAAGTACTGTATTTCTTTCTTTTTCTTGATCACATATGCTATTTGGTCATTTCCCCATCTAGCTGTGTGGTGAGCTGATGTAGGAATTTCTTATGGTTTTAGAATCCTTAGTCATTGCTTACCCTGCCAGCTGCAAAACAGTCCTTCTTCTGGTTACCATGTTTACTAATTTGTTCTTGCTAATATGCCTGTACCAGCAATGAAAGAGCATGCTAGTCCTGATGTTGTTTAGTCCTTTACGTTTGGACAGAGTTCTGAGGATTTAGGTTGCATGTGCTGCTGAATGTCCTAGTTGGGTTTAGTACAGTTTTAATTTGCACTGTGTTGATGTTTCTTCCATTGTTCCTGTACTAACACCACATACATAGTGAACCCATGTACAGGATAGCAAGATGTTCCTCCTCCCTCTCTGCACTGAGTATAACTTCTGAAAGGACCTACATGTGTACAAAGTATAGGAATAGCTTGCAGTTTGTGTGGTCTCTCTGAAGCTATGTGGAAATCAAAGGTGGCAGGACCAGTTGAGTATGATCCTACTCCCTGGTGTGAACAGTCAGTATACATTCATTTTTGCCCCGTACTTCTGGCTTCATTAAGTTGAACAGCTAGTAACATGTAAACGTGTACACCATATCTTCAGAATTTCCTATGTACGTATGTTGTTTGGGGTTCCATGACAGAACATACAACATTGAACTACAGTTATGTAAATACTGCATCATAATTCTTGTATAATTTTAAACAAAAATATATAGCTAAAATTGCCTTGACAAGGGATTTTTTTCTGGGTAATATGTTGTGGTACATATATTTGTTTGTTTGTTTATTTACTTCATTTATACCCTTCCTTTCTCCCCAAAGCAGCTTATATCGTTCTCCCCTCCTCCATTTTATCTTCGCAGGTTAGGTTGAAAGTGGGTATGAGTAGCCCAGGGTCACCCAGCAAGCTTCCATGGCAGAGTGGGGATTTGATCCCGGGTGTCCTAGATCCTAGTCTGAAACTCTTAACTATTACATCCCATTGGCTGTTTTATTGGTTAAAAATAAATTTTAGGGCTAAACAAGTCTGGTAGGGAGCTCATCTTACACACACACATCCCTGTATACCCTCTTTGGCAATTAGCTTTCTTTGTCATCTTCTCCTCTATGTGTCAACATTAGTGCTACTAAGGAGATGACTCACTTGTTGAGAATGGCACTGAAGCAGCAATCAGCCAGGACTGCAAGCACCAGAAAAAAAAAAGGGGGGGGGAAAGGAAAGGGAAAAAAAGCACTTTTGGCTACTCCATTTTCACTTCCAAATGTGAGACATTTAACATAGCTCTACAAAATGTACATGCAGACAATTAAAACAGGCTTTCACAAAGATAGTTAAAATACTCTTTAAAAAAAAGATCATTATCCACTGTGAGACAAGGCAACTATATGGGATAGGACAAACTTTCATCTGATTATTTAAAATACAAAATTGAATCATTCTGTAAGTACAAAGTGGTTAGAACTTGTAAGGGCTAGGCAGATCTCAACAATGTTCCCTCAACTGATATTGTTTAGGCTGCACAAGAAATGTCTTCCATTCACAGAGTTAGGGTGGGAGCATTCAAACAAATAGGGATGGTAGATCTTTCACTTTGGGGTCATAACAAATACAAAAAATCTGGAGAGGACTAGCGTTTAACCAAATGTGTGTGTATGTATGTGTGTGTGAGAGAGATTTATTTCTTGAAAACAAGTTTGGAGGACAAATAGCAGTTAGGATGCCATAATCTTAAATGTTTATCATGGAATTGTGCCATTGGAGTCAGTGAAACCACTCTCAGCGTAAATAATTTGACAGTTGTAGTTCAACTAGTTTGGGTATTGCAGTACCATTAAAACATTCAATGTGATTTATCTGCTTGTTGAAAGAAATTTGTCTTGAAACATAATCTGTGTTCCAATACCTTTGCTTGGGCATTTTGTCTATTAATTTCTAATGATTCCAATTTAAAAAAAATAAACCCAAGTTTCTTTCTCTTTGAAAGTGTACCTCCTACAGTTACTTGTTCTTGGTTGGAAGTTTCCGCTCTGAGGAGAGGGCATCTTGAAAAGCTTGGGTGATTCTCATCTATTGCTCAGGGAGGCAGGAACTAAATGTTTCCACTTCCTGTCTCCTTGACGTGAGTCTCCTGTAGCTCCCAGTTTTTCTCCTGCCTTGCTGGGGAGAGCACCTCATAGCCTAGCTGCTGCAAGCCTTGTTAGTTTAAAACCTAGCTTAGTCTATTCTACTCTATTCTAAACTATTCCTAACTCATCCTACTACTATTATTTAACCTATATCTACATCTTACTACTTTCTACCCAATTTTGCCCTGCCATTTCTTTCAAGTCTGCTTTTTCTTCTTGGGAAGAAGGAGACCTTAAAATGGCTGCTGCTGCAGGTTCAAAGGAAGATGACGCAGGCTTCCTCTCCAATGGAGACCATGACCTGGCTCTGCTCCCTCAGACCAGTAAAACCCTGGGTGAGCCCTCCTCTGATAGCCGTTCCAGTGTACTGCCGGGACAAGAAAGGGCAGAATCGGAAGAAAAGGTGCCTAAAAAACCGCGGCTCACTGCTCCTGGTAAAAAAGGTAGAAAAAGAAAACGGACCAGCAAAACATTGCTGCTGCGGTCCCTGACGGCTCCCGAACCGTTCAGCAGACCTGGGGAGGCTCCGGTATCAAAGCCTTCTGATGACAAAGCAGTGAGTAAAAAATCCCTTACTCATGAGGAGGTCGTGAATAAGATCAGTACTACAATGCCATAATCCCCAGGGGAACTGATCTCTGTAGTCTGGAGATCAGTTGTAATTCTAGGAGATCTCTAAGCCGCACCTAGAGGTTGGCAACCCTAGTACCTCTATATTACTCAGCATTTTCAGAATTTGTGTGTGGAATAGCAAAAGACCCTCCTGTTTTGCTCTTGATGCTTGTCAATTTCTTGTTGCATTTTTTTTATCACAACAGTAAATCCCCAGAACAAGAGAGAAATACTAAGATGTGTTTTTTCCATAGTCTTCAGCTGTGCTTGGTTTATCATTGCCAACTTAGGTCAGAAAAAAGCTGGCCTGGCCTGCTGTTTTGCCTTCAGCAGCAGCTTGACACATGAAGATTAGTAGGTGAATTTTTGAGGATGGAGATTATCACATGCTGGCTGCCCCATTTCAAACTGCTTCTAAAGGCCATTTGAAAAGTTAGGAGCCCTAATTTGTCTTACAGTTTTAAATGCCTAGGAGTCATCTTCAAATGCATAGGTTCTCAAATATCCTGGGATTTTCCAAGCCCTTTTTCCAATAGTAGTCTATAATTTTCTCTTCAGGTGCAAATGTATCTACTGTCCTTTATCTCATAATGTGTGAAAAGTCATTGTATTCTGAGATTCAGGGATTTGTCATGTGCTTCTGTGCAATGATAGGATTATGTGTTCTTTATGCTCTGCATGTGTAGATATGTTTATACTCATAAATGAAGCATGTAAGCACAGATGGCATGTATTTAGCTGCTACTGGGTGCTATTGGTCCTCTAAATTGTGTGCAGGCTGTCACAACCCAACTTTGTGGGGGTTAACTGGAAAAAACTATATTGGATAAAGAGTTGAGAAAAGGGGTTTAAGTACTGCTGCTCTGTTGTAATCCGCAGCCCCATCCTCACCCCAAGCACTGTAGCGTGGGAGAACCAGTCACAATTCTTCTGCCTCGCTTGTGTCTCGGCTCTTAAACTAGAGTGTTTCAGCCAGCCCTATTCACCTTTACTGTAGAAAAACCTTCTTCTACTTTGGCGAAACTGCCGTGCAAGTCAACGGTTGTGAACGATCATTTCCACATCCGAAATTTTAACATGGCCTTTCCCTCTCTTTTTATGTTTTTCTTCTGACACAAGTTTTTCATGCAAGGCAATCAAAGCTGTTTTTGAAGTACAGCAGTACCTCCGTGTTTTCTTCCAACAGCATTCTTAAAGCCTTGCCAACTGGTTTCCCAGCCTCTTTGACAAACAGCTGGAGCAGTCTGTCTGAGAGGACCTTCATTTGGCAGTGGCAGAAAAGCTTTAGGGCCCAAAAAAGTTCTTTGAGGGAGTAGATTGTATCTCTTGGACTTTCTGTAGGCTAGCAGACAAGTTACCTTAAAGGCTAGTGACATAATCAATATGAAACCAGCAGTCCTGTATTTGGTACAGAGGCTCTTGCCCTTGTTTGTTGTGTGTATTAATTAATTGTAATAGTCCTTGTTTCTTACTGTTATCATCTAAAACATCTGAGCTCTCCCGCTGTCCTTTATCGCCCAGCAAGCCACTCAAGGAGTTCATTTTGAGAGGAGACAATAAAGGATCTGGGATATTTCAGCTTTGAGGGAAAACCGTATTTTAAAATGCAACTAAAAGCATTTTTAAACTGAATAGTTGGCATGTTGGAAAGCTTATACTGTGTAAACCAGACTGTGTAAAGATTGAGAAGGGATCCTGTCAGAAAAATAGAAACTAGAAGTTACATTCAGTCATAATTGGACACATTACACTTATTTTTATTTATTTAATTCATTTGTACCCTGCTGGACAATGAAAGCTGATAGGAGGAAAGTCGATTCCTTTGAAATGTGGTGTTGGAGGACAGTGTTACGGATACCGTGGACTGCCAAAAAAACAAATCAGTGGGTTATAGATCAAATCATGTCTGAACTGAACCTAGAAGCTAAAATGACTAAACTGTGGCTATCGTACTTTGGTCACATTATGAGAAGACAATCATGCTTGGAAAAGTTGAGGGCAGAAGGAAAAGAGGAAGACCCAACAAGAGATGGATTGACTCTATAAAGGAAGCCACAGCCCTCAGTTTGCAAGACCTGAGCAAGGCTGTTAAAGAAATGACGTTTTGGAGGATATTGATTCATAGGGTCACCACAAGTTGGAAGCGACTTGATGGCACTTAAGACACACACACACCCTGCTTTTCTTCCCAATGGGTACCCAAAGTGGCTTGTCTAGTTCTCTTCTCCATTTACTTGCTCCACAAAATTTATTTACTCGGTGTTTCCAGAACTTTAGCATTTGATCATTATGACTGGATTGTTATCCTCCTCTTCCTCTAAGGAGTTCAGGGAAGGCATATATAATTCTCTTCCCCACTGTTATTTTGCTCTCGGCACAACCCTGAGAGAGGTTAGGTTGAGATAGTGGCTGGTCCAAAGTCACCAAATACTTTTTGGCAAAGTGGGGACTGGAACCTGGGTCTCCGGGTTCTTATCCATCACTGTTGACTATACCACGCTGGCTCTCACTAGTATTGCCTGCATAATTATGAGGAGCTAAATAGCTGACTGCCATAGCGGTAATTTTATTCTCTTCTCTGTGGCCAGCTGTTTCAAGGTGGGAACCACTTTCCAGCTGCAAGCCCAACCAGTAAAGGGTTTTTCCTACTTTCCTGAAGCATGGGGTGGATACTACATTGGAGAAGAGTGCTCAGAAGAGCCACAGGTGGCTCCTAAGCCTCTGAGTGAGTATCACTGTCATAAAATGTTCACATTGTGGTAAGAGTGTCTGAGAAGCATCTGGAAGATCTGGGTCTAATCCTCCTCCCTAATCATGAAGCACCAGACACTTATCTCTCAGCCTAACCATTCTCACAGGATAAAAATGGGGTGGGGGAATCTTTGGAGGAAGGGCAAGATAAAAAACATAGTACATAAATATGCTGTTCTCTGCATTTCAACCTAGGAAGGAAGGTTGAACAGAAGCAGAAGGGGCGTCTTAATGTACTGATAAATAAGCCCCACTAAAATCAGCATGATTGACTCCAGTTAGGATCATACTGTAAACATATTCTCTATTTTTTTTTCATAATCAAGAGTGATGTATAATTAGGGATTCTGAGGAACACATGACTTTTACATAGTATGGTCATGATCGTACAGGCCATTAAATCATAAAGAATGCAAAGTGTAGAACGTTACTGCCTTCAGGTTCTCCCATAAACCCAGTTAGAAAAACTAACTAGTAGACTTTCTGTAGCTTACTAAGCTTTTATGGGCTAGAATAAGATGTATGCAAAATTTGAAATCCAGTTATATTTAGAGCATCTGGTTTTTTGTTTTCCATTGGCTTTAATTAATATATTCTAGTTTATTTGTTTGTTTGTTTTAAAAGGAGGAAATCCTTGGAATGTGTTTTGTTTTTCTAGCTTTTATTGAAGTCCACATATTGCCATGTTTATGTAAAAGAATTTCATGTCATTATACCTTGTTTTTTACTTTATTTTGTCCATGATGACAGCCCGGATTTCACTTACGTGAACAGAAGCAGGAGTAAATGGTCATATGTTTACATAAACCTTGCTTGCAAGGTTGCTTTAGCCCAACCTCTTAAATTCTTTCCTGTCATTAGCATCTGAACATAAATGCTCTCATCAATGGATATTTACTATTTGTATGTGTTAGTCTAATTCATGGGGTTGGATCCATGGGTCATTTTCTGCCAGTGGAAGGGGAGGTGATTTTTACAGATTTCCCCCACTGACTACTTACCCAATATTGTTGACAAATTGGGAAAATGTGGTTTAGATCCTGTTTCTGTTAGGTGGATCTGTAACTGGTTGTCAGATCGCACCCAAAGAGTGCTTGTTAATGGTTCCTCATCCACTTGGAGAGAAGTGACTAGTGGAGTGCCTCAGGGATCAGTCCTGGGCCCTGTGTTGTTCAACATCTTTATAAATGATTTGGATGAAGGAATAGAGGGGATGCTTATTAAATTTGCAGATGATACAAAATTAGAAGGGGTAGCAAATACGGTAGAAGACAGAGCCAGGATACAAGATGATCTTGACAGGCTGGAGAATTGGGCGAAAACTAATAAAGTGCACTTCAACAAAGATAAGTGTACAGTTCTGCATTTAGGTAGGAAAAATCAAAAGCATAATTATAGAATGGGGGGGACTTGTCTTAGCAGTAGTGTGTGTGAAAAGGATCTTAGCGTCTTAGTAGACCAAACACTGAACATGAGTCAGCAGTGTGATGTGGTAGCTAAAAAGGCAAATGCGATCTTGGGCTGCATCAACAGAAGTAAAGTGTCCAGATCATGCGAAGTGATGGTATCACTTTACTCTGCTCTGGTTAGACCTCACCTAGAGTATTGTGTTCAGTTTTGGCCACCGCAATTTAAGAAGGATGTAGACAAGCTGGAACGTGTCCAGAGGAGGGCAACAAAGATGGTGAGGGGTTTGGAGACCAAGTCCTATGAGGAAAGGTTGAAGGAGCTGGGTATGTTTAGCCTGAAGAGGAGAAGACTGAGAGGGGATATGATAACCATGTTCAAGTACTTGAAGGGCTGTCATATAGAGGAGGGTGCCGAGTTGTTTTCTGTTGCTCCAGAAGGTCAGACCAGAACCAATGGGTTGAAATTAAATCAAAAGAGTTTCCGTCTAGAGACATTTGGAAGAATTTTCTAACAGTTAGAGCAGTTCCTCAGTGGAACAGTCTTCTTCGGGAGGTGGTAAGCTCTCCTTCCCTGGAGGTTTTTAAGAAGAGGCTAGATGGCCATCTGTCAGCAATTCTGATTCTATGACCTTAGGCAGATGATGAGAGGGAGGACATCTTGGCCATCTTCTGGGCATGGAGTATGGGTCACTGGGGGTATGTGGTGGGGGAGGTAGTTGTGAATTTCCTGCATTGTGCAGGGGGTTGGACTCGATGACCCTGGTGGTCCCTTCCAACTCTATGGCCCACTTTTCACGGAAGATTTTGATGCTGTCTTGCTGTGGAGCAAAAAAAAAAAAGCGATTTAAATTTATTTTTCATGGGTGCGATTTAAATTCATGTTTTTATATCCCCGTCACTCCAGAAGTAGTTTTGGTTTTTCATGGGAACAAAGCAAGCAGTATTCTACAACGGTTTGGTCTGTCCCCTTCTGAAAAGCTCATGGTTTATGCCCGCCCCCAACTCCGCCCCAACTCCACCCAGCGGATTACCCAGTGCAGTTCACCTCTGTGGACGCAGCCCCAGCCAAAAAAAGCACCAGTCCCTCCAGTTTCCTTATATAACTTTTCTATTTACCATGCTCCCCATTCCCCCCCTACTTGGCCACCCCCCCTTTCCCAGACTTTGACAGATGGTCATCATTGTGCCCCCACCCCTGTAGAGCTCCGGCCATCCATTGCCAGGAACTTCCATCCAGATAGAGAAGGGAGACCCAGAGCAGACTGGCTGCCCCTCTTCAGAAGGGTGACGGGAGTTTTGGCTTGGATTTGCCGCTCTCAGGATGCCCCCCCCCCCAACATACACAGGATCGCACAGGCAGGAGGAAGACCCAGAGCAGACTGGCTACCCCTCTTCAGAAGGGTGACGGGAGTTTTGGCTTGGATTTGCAGGAGGGAGATCTGTCCTGCCTTGGAGGGAGGCTGTCCCCCGGGCTTGAAACTCTCCCAGCCAATCGCCGTTCACAGGGGAGGAGAAATTATCCGACATGGGCGGGGACAGTTGGTCCGAACCCAGGAACGTTTTTCATGGAGCAAAAAAACCCGCGTAGCAACCACAAAGAACGGACCAACACAGGTTTGAGAAGACGTGGAGTTGACGTGGTTTTTCTGCTAAAACTCGAAGCGTTCATGAAAAATGAAAAATTTGAAGCGGGGCAAAACAAAGGCCAAACCTCTGTGAAAAAATGACCTATGATTCTATGAATTTACCTGTCATGCTGTTCCTGAGTGTGCTCTGCCCCCCCAGGAACAGAATTTCAAGGAGGTTACTGTGCTGTAGTGAGAAGGAGGAGGAAAGTTCTGCTTCACTGGGAGAAGTTCCTTTCCTTCAGCAGAATCAACCTTTGGATCCAGCTTATAATGTCTAAAATCCAAAAAAGTGTACCCAGCAGACTTTAAAAGTAAATTGTGCATGCTGCTGAAATGTACATGCTTCTGAAAATTATTTTCAGGTAATAAACAATAAGCATTTAAGGTGTGAAATATTACCATCTGCTAAACAGTTGAACAGACAAATTGTTAGAACAATAATGCAAAAATGGCAGTTGTATTTGTAGGAATCTGCTTTGCTGCAAATTTAATGGTTTTCCCCTTTATTAGGTTATTTAATGAAAATATCCAAGGCAATGCTGACTGTCGTGAATTTTCTTAATACTTTCACCCCTAAAGCCATTTATTTTTTAAATGATTTTTGCAGAAAATGTAGGATAGAGGTTATTTTTCTGGACTGAAATGTAATGTTCAATCTAAGACAAATTACTTATTTTAAAAAAAGAACATATTTTAAAGCCTGTTTACTGCTAGCATGCTCTTGTCAGATCTCAGAAGCTAAGCAGGGTCAGCCCTGGTTAGTATTTAGATGGGAGACCACCAAGGAATACCAGGGTTACTATGCAGAGGAAGGCAATGGCAAACCACCTCTGTTAGTCTCTTGCCTTGGAAACCCTACTGGGTTGCCATAAGTCATCTGTGACTCGACGGCACTTCACACAGATACACACTACTAGGTCATCCATGTAACTAGGAACACTTTCTGCATATATTCCTAGTTGCTTTCATAAAATATTCACAAGGGATCTAGACTTCATGTTTAATTTAACAAATGTCTAGAACTGTACATCAGAAACCTTCATGACTACAATTGAGAAACTGAAAAATAATAAAATCTTGTTTCCCATTTTATATAAAAATCCTAAACTTTGTAGGGAAAATAAAGGAAAGAAGCTTTTTGCTGGTGAATAATCATAATTCTGAAGAAATTTCAATTAAAAAAGGAGCTTGTGGGCACTGGCCAAGCTCATTGTTCTTAGAAATGCTAAAGCCTGGATTCGAAATCCAGCCAAAGCTAAATATTTTTTAGTTCCATGAATTTCATAATATTGGGTCCTACCATTAGGTCCTGTTGGCATCCATATGATTCTCCAGCACAAGGCAGCTACTACTAACAGAAGAAACCGGAGGAACACTTGGGTGCTAATGGAATGAAATGTAGGGTCCAGGCCAAAGTGAAGCATATGTAATTCTCCCACTTACATGCCAAAGTGTTAAATGAAGTGCTTAAACTTTGCCTAATTCTCTTATAAGAGTAGTTGTTACATAGGTCTGTGCTACATTTGCAATTAATTCTGAAGCATAATAGGCAAGTGACTCTCAAGGAATATGAATCGCTTGAGACAAACAGTTATGGACTCCATGTAGTTTTCTTCTTGGATCAGATTTGTCCTCCAGTGTCTGCTGTAGTTCAAATATCAGACACAAATATGATTATCATCTTTTCTTGGAAACGTGGCAACAATCTACAAAGCACATTCTGGTATAGTGACAAACCAAATGAGTTCCTTGTTGCAGTGGTTTCCAACTTTTTGGGTATGGTGACCCACTTAAGAAAAAGAAGCAGAACATACACAAATTAACAACACTGCAAAAAGCTTGGGGCCCATTTTCACAAGCTTCACTGCCAACAGGTTGGGAGATGCTTCACTAATGTATGTATGTTCAAAAGCCTAACTATTGGAATGGCTGGAAAAATATGTGCCATGAGGAGGGAAAATGCATTGCATGTTTTTTGGAGTACAAAGTATACAATTGGGCCATGGGGGAACAAGACCTAAGAGGCTGGTTAAATACAATTTTTATTGGTCAATTTGCAGTCAATAGCTTTACCAATGATACCTTATAAAAACGTTTTATCATTTGGCTCTCCTGCATAGTATTCTCCTTTTCAGTGAGGTTGTCCTCCTTTTGGTTCCATTGGATAACCGCTTCTCCCCATCACTACCTTGTTTGTATTATATACAGTAATGGAGAATGGTGAAATAAACACCAAGGCAGTTTTGCGTTTCTGAAGATTTGGCAGAGAATCAAGACATAGAAGCACATGAACAGCTTTGCATCCTGAAGAGAAAGGTCTAGGATGTGTCTCTTGAGTCATGAAGATGCACTGCAATTTAATGGAGGAAATGGTGTATGGATGTATCCCAGAAGAAAGGACTGTGCGCTACAGAATTATTTCTGGGCCTTCAGTCAGGGTAGCTGCATACATTGTACAGGGCTTGTGTTAAAGATTTAGTGTGCTGGTGCGGGGACACCATAGCACATAAGGTAGATACATACATCTTTATTTTAACATGAAAACATGCTGATGAGACCAGCAGTTAATCATAGCTCTCCAGAGCTTGTTTTTCTGATGAACACAATGAAATTAGTATATGTATCCACAGTTCGTGTTATGTGTACCTGTTAAAACCATAATGTGTAACTTTGAAGGATGTGATCTTGCTCTGCCTATGGGAAAGGAAAGGTTTGGAGGTATCCACTCTGTTGGCTGTACATCAGAGGATGGCAACACAAAACCTTCTGCTCCTCCCTTGGGAGATTTTGCTGTCAAAACATTCAGACGTCTGTTGCCAGGAACAAGAATCAGCTCCCTGCACAGTGGGATCTGAGTCATTTGATGTCACATGGGATGGAGGAGAGAAAGGGAGACAGCAAGGGAAATATGGGAGAGGGGAAACTGGGGGGAGGGGAAACTAGGTAGTGTTTACTTCTTTCCTTTCACTTTGCTATTCAATGATGGCAGCTGATATGGGTGGGCGGACAGACATGGGTATTTCACAAGTCTCAAGCACTGCTTTGCACGCTAGTAAACGGCAAGAAGAAATAGGCTGACCCAACCTTCAGTTGCTTCCCACTCTTGACTCTTTTGTTGTTTGTTCTTTTCTTGTTTGCTCATGGTTTTCCTTGTGCACTTCGTCCTCCATGTGCATTGTGCTCAAAACCTTTGATGAAATGGCTGTGATTCACAAGAGTGCCCCTGTTTTCTATACATGTTAATGAGGACCACTTTTCATATTGGGAGTAAAATGTAACTTCAAGTCATGAATTTTCAAATCATACAGCTCCCATGGACCTTGAAATGTCCAATTATGCCATAGTCTTTTAGGATGAGAAACTGTGCTGATCTGTTTAACCAGGTGTGACAAGTCTTCCCCCCACCTTACTGAGGGGGGATGCACACAACCTCCTAATGTTTTCAGGATCTAGGTTAACTTTGAGCTATAAACCTTCCCCTCCGTTTCCAGGTGTTTTACAGCTAGCGAGTGTGTAGGCTTTGGGTTCACTGCTGTGAGGTAAGTCTTGTGCACAAGGAGATTATTGAGATCACTGAGGCTGGATTAATATATTTACTGGTTGGTTTTAAAGGAACAAACCAGCAGCACAGGGCTCCAGGTAGACAAAGTAGAGACCTGGCTGAGGCACAAAAATTTAAACTGGTTATGACTTCAGAGAGTAGTTAGACTTTTCTACAATGCTTCCAGGCACAAACAGACTTCTACTGATTAGCCACTAGCGTGGATCCTCTCTCACACCCGGGATTCCACCCACACCAGCCTGCCCTTTCCCTAGAGTCAGACTAAATTGTACAAGGTGTGCTCATCACCAGAGACAGGCCTAACAATTGAGCACTCTCTTCTCTCCCAGAGACAGAGCTGAAGCGATCAAGATGTCATAGTCCCGTTGTACACGGCATTGGTCAGGCTGCACCTGGAGTATTGTTTGCAGCTCTGGAGGCCTCAATTCAAAAAATGATGTGGACAGAATCGAGCAGGTTCAAAGGAGAGACAGATGAGGATGATCAGGGGCCTGGATACCAAGCCCTATGAGGAGAGACTAAGGGAGTTGGGAATGTTTAGTCTGGAGAAGAGGAGGTTGAGGGGGGACATGATTGCTCTCTTTAAGTATTTGAAGGGCTGTCACTTAGAGGAGAGCAGGGAGCTGTTCCTGTTGGTAGCAGAGGATAAGACTCGCAATAATGGGTTTACATTGAGGGTAGAACCGTACCGGCTGGATATTAGGAAAAAACTTTTACAGTAAGAGTTGTTCGACAGTGGAATCAGCTACCTAGGGAGGTGGTGAGCTCCCTCACACTGGCAGTCTTTAAGCAGAGACTGGACAAATACTTGTCAGGGATGCTCTAGGCCAGTGGTTCCCAAATTGGGCAGTAGTACCCCGTAGGGGCAGTGGGATTAGCTAGGTGTGCACTAAGAGGCAAGGGAGCAGCAGGGGGGCACTAGAGGTGGGCCCGTTCAATTGCGTTGTTGGATTAGATAGGGTGTGCTGGGGCTGATCCTGCATTGAGCAGGGGGTTGGACTAGATGGCCTGTATGGCCCCTTCCAGCTCTATGATTCTATTATCTGCCACACTCCCAGGTAGAGCTACCCTTCACTCTGCTCTTTTTTCTGAGCCAGACCTGAGCTGTCACTCCTCTCTCCTTGAGGCAGAACTCAACTCCCTCTCCTCCTCTGTCCCCACCAACATCTCATCCCCCTTCTTGAAGGTAATTGGATGCTGGAGCAGCACTCCTATGGGCTCATCTGAGTGGCTGATTTTCTCTTCAGGGGTAGGACAGCCTCCTTCCTTTCTGTTACACCAGGTTTAAAAATGAATTGTTGAGGTGGGGAAATTTAGGAAATTTAAAAGGGGAAATCTGGCACCTTGACCAGTGGCACCCAAACCTGGAAATAAGATACGATCTGTGTTCTCAGCACTGGTGGTTGCTGTCAAAATCCTTTTGCCCTGTGTGCTATTAATACCACTTATATTTCTTTACCATGTGTTTTGGTCTAATTCAGAGCGGTTCAGCTCTGTCTCTGGGAGAGCCAGCGTGGTGTAGTGGTTAAGAGCGGTGATTAGGAGCTGTGGACTCTAATCTGGAGAACCAGTTTTGATTCCTCACTCCTGCACATGAGTAGCGGACTCTAATCTGGTGGACCGGGTTGGTTTCCCCATTCGTACACATGAAGCCAGCTGGGTGAACTTGGGCTAGTTAGAGCTCTCTCAGCCCCACCTACCTCACAGGGTGTCTTTTGTAGGGACAGGGAAGAGAAGGTGATTGTAAACCGGTTTGATTCTTCCTTAAATGGTAGAGAAAGTCAGCATATAAAAACCAACTTTTCTTCTTCTAATTGCTCAAAGCATTTGTACATCATGTTGCATAGCTCTGTGGGCAACTAGCTTGTAAATACATTTAGAAACAACAGAAGTAATGTAACACTGCTTACTGCCCTATGCTTACTGTGCCAGTGTGACATATTGGTTAGAGTGTGTGACTGGGCATGAGACACCTTGGTTAGAGTCCCTGCTCTGCCATAGAAGTTCACCAGGTGACCTTTGGCTCATCACATTCTCTCATCCTAACCTGCCTTACAACATGGCTATTGTGAGGATAAGGTGGAGGAGGGGAGAACAATGTGATTAGCTGTTTTGGATCCCCACAGAAAAGTGTAATATAAAAGTGTAATATAAAAAATCAGCTACAGGTCAGTTAAATGGGAAATGTGTTTTTAGCAGCTAGTACTAAATTGACTGTCCATTCCAACAACCAGCCCAAATCCCTAAAACGTAAATAAATACCAAGTGCTCTGATCTCTCCACCCCAGTGGTATTCAGTGAACAGGAAAGGCAGACTTGTTCTGCACCCTTGTCTGTTGTACTTCCTGTCTTCATTTCCCCTTTCTGCTCTGTGAATAGTTAGGTTTTAGTTTGGTGATTATTCTACTATAGCTTGTGGCTGGAGAGAGAAAATGATAAGGCACAGTCATTATAACTAATCCAACCCATTACTGTCTTGATTTTCCTGACATTTTAACCTGAATGTCTTACCTATGCGTCTACACCTTGGTGATTCGCCTGATCCCTTCTGAACCAGGCTGCATTGTAGATTTATACAAAACGGGCAAAATCCTATGCATTTTAAGAGCACCTTTTTAAAAACTTCCAGAATAAACGCGGAGGGAGAAATGTTTGAGAGGCTGAAAACATCAAGAATACTTGCTAAATGGCATCCCTAGTTAGAGCTATCGGAACATGCAGCAAGCAAGATCTCTCTGGTGGTCCATTATAAAAGGGGCGCTAGAGGGAGGGCCACATGAGAGAAATAAAGGTACACAGGCAGCCCTTTGCAAGTCCTTGGTAAGAGCATTTTTTGTTATGCAAGCACAGGGAAGCACAAACTCATAGTACCCCAAGCCTAGCGGTTTCAGCAAAACAAGCAGCACTTTCCACTGTTGGCCGCAATGGGTCCAAGGCTTCTAAGCCGCCCCCGCCACCCATCAATGTCTGTAAAAGGTACAGATGTAAATTCTTTCCCACCCAGACCCCGGGAATCGGTCTGGGTTGGAGATTCAGCGAGAGGCGGCAAAACGGCGCTAGAAACAGGAAACTTTGCCGGTTGTGCAACTACCTCCTCTCTTTTTGGGGAGAGGAGTGGGAGCGCGCCAGCACGGGCGCGTTTTAAAGGTTGGAGTGAAGGCGGGCAGATAGCGACCCCAAGCAGTCGCGAAGACGGCTCTGAGCATGAAGGGAGCCGAAGAGTCTTCCTCGCTCAAGGGTGATTTGTGGAGCTAGGAAACGGGGCGAAGGGCTGCTCGTTAGTCACTGGCCGACCGCGAACTGGATCTCTTTTTTCTTTCCATTTCATTTCCTAATAGGAAGCGCCTGCATGTCTGGCTACAATGGCTGAGTGATTCTCCGGCTTGGATTCACCTCTGTTCCCCCCACCCCACCCCTGTGGTCCGCGGCCCCATCCGTCCCCCCCGGAACTGCAGCCTTGGCGCACAGCAGGAAGAGGAGTGCGGTTTGATCAGGTACAGAAGGGGGGGGGGGATTTGCTAAACGGCTCCCTTCGCCCTAACGCGGATGGTGCGGCTTTATCCTTTCCTCCGTCCATCCCTTTTCTCCCCACCCCCGTCTGGTTGCCTGCATGCCATTTATACGTGGGAGGTTTTGCCTTGGGTTTGCCACTCTAGAGGCACTGTCCCCCACCAGCCATATTCTCACAACTCAACAATAAGCCCCCCATGCAGAGTTTCGAGAATTCGGATGGGGGGAAATGTGCATCTGTAGAGTGGCAAATCCCATGCAAAACCTTCCATGAATAATCCCGACTAGCAGCGCCGACTGCTTGCTTGCTTGCTGCGCGCCCGGCGCAAATGCGCAACTGACAAGCCCGGCTTGTAGGGGCGGGGGGGGGGGAGGCAGAGCGAGCGGCGCTGGGAAAGGGCGCGTTGTTTTCCTTGAGCAGGGCTTTGCAGTGAGCATGCTTCCCCGCGACCGGCTTATTCCAGCCTGCGAGCGCCGGCTGCTGCTCCCGGCCCTTTGTTCGCCCGCGCCGCCGCCCGAGGGGCTCGAGCGCGCCCCGGGGAGCCTGGCGCGCGATGGTGGGGCCGGCCCAGAAGGCGCGGGCACCGGGGCACGCCGGCCTCGGCCAGGAGCCGGAGGAGGGTTTGGGGGAGCGGCGCTGAGCTGCGGACGGGGCTTTGGGCAGGAGCAGGCGCGGCTCCGGCCTCGCCGGCTCGTCTCTTGCAGATTGCCAAAAAGGAACGGGAGGAGGAAGGCCCGGGAAAGGCTTGGTGGCCTCTCCCCTGTCACAGCAGTAAGTTCACCCTTCGGTGCGCCGATGCAAAAAAAAAAAGGGGGGGGCTGAGAGTGTAGGGGTTTTAACGGGAATCGGTTGATGCAGGAGCAGAGATCAGGGGTTTTCGGTGGAAAGTTCTTCTGGTTTAGCCGTCGGGAGTGGGTGGGCTGTCTTTTTTTGGGGGGGGGTCTGCTTCTCTCTCCCCCCCCCTTTGCCTATTTAAATTTGGATCCTGCCCTCTTCGAGCTTCCAACTCAAAGCTATGGTGACACATCTGGAAACTAGGTATGTGTGTGGAAGGATGTAACGTCAAGGCTAATTGCTACAGCGAGTGGTGAGCCGTATGTCATGGGTGAAATACTCCTCCTTTTTAAAAATCCAGAGACGGCTGCCACTGACTGCAGCAGGGTCAATGTTTTTGTGCAGTGATGTCCCTGCAGTGATCAATACTGCTACAGTTTAGTGTTTCCTCCATTTGCTCCCTCTTGCAAGCTGTCCATCAAAGCCGGCAAGATGCCAGTAGAGTTGCTTTAGGTAAGCAAAACCTGGAGGAGGGGGTGGTTGGTGGAGAGGAGGAAAGCCACTCTTGCCTTGAAATACCCACTGAAGAAAGCACCCTTTGGCTTTCGGGGGGGAAGGTTTCTGTCCAGGTGTAATCTTCTTTGCAGCATCTGTGAACACAGTGGCTCATTGGGTTCTATTAAGAATTTGCTTGTTTTTTTAAAGAGCGTCTTTATTGTTGAGAGTGTAGGAGTGTGTCAATAGAACAGTTGTGGTATAGACTATAAACTAAGCTCCCTGATTGCAGTCAGTAATAGCCAATAAAGTGCTCTCTTCCCAGTGGACACTTGATGTTGTCTTCTTGGTCAGCAGTATTCTTTTTGGTTCTAGGGGCTGATTAACATATAATGCCCAGTCTATGCACCGGATTTTCCTCAAGTAAAACTGCAACCTCACTTGCCTTGTTCCTTCTCTGCTCAGTAACTACATGAGAATCCTTTCCTGCAATAACTTTTCTCATCACACTTTTGCTTATGTTACACCTACATTTTGTTGTTTTATCTTAATGTTTCCCCCCCTTTCCTGGTATTCTTTCTGGGTATTCGTTTCCCCCTTGCATCAAGTAAGGATGTAATACTCCCCATTTGAGACTCCTATGCAGAGTTGCTTCAGTCTAAGCACATTGATTTCAGCAGACTTAGAGTGAAGTAACTCTGCATCTGATTGATAAAGGGAAAATTTACGGTGCAGTGGTTCTCTCAGTGTGTCCCAGATTACTGATGAATCTTGCACCATTTTTCCATTTGGGCACATGGAATGCAATGATGGTTGGTTGCTGAAGTTAAAAACAAAAAGATTAGGAATTGCTCATCCAAACAATGTCAGGCTGTGCAAAGATAAAACTAATAGCAATTTTTGCAATTCAGTCTGATAAGCTGTAGCTGAAATCAACAGGTCTTCCAGCATTTCTGTCAGAGTGACTTTCCAGGGTTGCCAGCTTTTTTAAATAGCAAGGCTCAGGGTAGCTGACATGCAGAAAGTTAGCAGATAAACCCTTTTTTCATTGCCTCATTTTCACAGTGGGAAAAGGTTCATTGCACGGGTTGCAAAAATTTAGTACACTTGTTAAAGGTACAAATGCCCCCTGGCCTTATTTAAGGAGTCTGTTAAAATATTGTCCATTCTCGCTCCGCTGCCGGACCAGCTGGAAGATGGAGTTCTTGCTAGAGGTGTGAGGCACTCATCTCTGCTGCAAATGACTTAATAGTTTTTCTGTTGTGTACATCTTTGTAAAGATCCTTTAAATACCCAAGGTTGTGGGGGCTCATGTATGTATGACAAAATGTGTACCCTGTAATTTAAGAATATAGTTAAACGGTGGGGGGAATTTGCTGCAGAGGTAAAGAAAATGTTTGCCTCTCTTCAGCCTGTAAAGAACCCAATGTCTTAGTTTCAGTGTTTTGGTTGCTTATTTGCCAGTGCTGAAAGGATAAAGGCCTATGCTGCTGTTTGGGTTTTCTTTTTAGTAATGAATTTTAACTACTGATCTCAGAAAGTACTTAATCTGCCTTTTGAAGATTTTTGAAGGAACATGAGGCTACCTGGCCTGCCAAGCCTTTTTCTGAATGTCAAATTAAACTTAATGGGAGGCAGATCTGTATATTTAAGAAAGTAAAGGGCCTGATCAGCATGTTAAATGCTTCAGGAAAGGTTCTTCTTGGCCCATAGGTTTCCCACTCTAGGTTTTTGCTCTGATTTTCCAAGATGGATGAGCTCTCCCTTTGAGCCTATTTATTCCATCCTTCTGAGGAAACTCTCATAGTAGTAGCGTGTCTATCAGGACAGTGGAAACCACATAGCTCGGCACTCAGATTCCTCGCTTATTCTCAAAATTAATAGTTCTCTTGAATTTCTGCCCAGATTTACCCAATCAAAGGAAGAGGTCTGGTACCACCTTGACATGTGCAGGATTCCTAACGTGTATGTTGACATTGCTAAGGAGATTAGAAGAAGAGTTGGTTTTTATGTGCCGACTTTCTCTACCACTTAAGGGAGACTCAAACCAGCTTACAATCACCTTCCCTTCCCCTCCCCACAACAGACATCTGTGAGGTAGGTGGGGCTGAGAGAGCTCTAACAGAGCTGTAACTTGCCCAAGGTCACCTAGCTGGCTTCATGTGTAGGAGCGAGGAAACAAATCCAGTTCACCAGATTAGCCTCCGCTGCTCATGTGGAGGAGAGGGGAATCAAACCTGGTTCTCCAGATCAGACTCCACCGCTCCAAACCACCGTTCTTAACTATTACACCAAGCTGGCTCTCTACACCACGCTGGCTCTCTTAAACTGTCAAATGCATTGTTCGTATTTCATAAGCCAGGATCTCAGGGTTACTGGAGGTATCATTAGCAGCTGGATCAAGTAGCATGTCAGTCTACTGTATCAAATTCAAAGGGGTGTACATTCATACCCGCAGTTACCTTTTGTTTTCTTGGAAGATATCTGTGTTGGGGCTGAATGGGAAGTTATAATGGCCCAGGAGAAAGCCCAGCTGAGTGGCCCTGCGCTGTGCTGGAGGAAGCAACTAGTGAGCTGACAGTGACCCTTGTAGCTGCTGAATGGTCTGAGCCAAGTGGCCCCCACAGTGCTGGCAGCTGCTGATGCTTGGCTTTGCTGTCAGTGGTCCTCCTGTGTAGGCTATCTGGAACTTCCCTCATAAGCTACATGGTCAGCCTACCTCTCATCTGTGTACTTTTATTCAACGTTACCAAATAGGTGCATGGGACTAAGCAGAGACTTTCTTCAGACAAAGGGTTCTTTAGCAAGTCCTCAAAGACCACCATAGAATCTCACTCTTTGGATGTTGAAGCTGTCGGCCAGGGGTCCCCAACCTTTATGTTTGGAGCACTGGGGGAAAAACCCTCCTATGGCATATTTTCTCTTTTAGACTAAGTAAATGCTGCTTAAAGCAAAGTTTTTCACACTCAAAATGTGTGTCATGAAAAAGTCTGAAGACTTTCCATTTTTCCAGTGGGAAATCAGAAAATTTTGGGGAGTACTGAGAAAAAAACTCCTACAACACATTTTTTGGGGGAGTGAGGAAAAACCTTATCTGGCAAAGCATTTCACTCATTCCAAATGTATGGCATGAAGAAGTCTGAATTTTTCCCAGTGGAAAGTTTGAGAAATTTTGAGGAGTGCTGAAGAAAAAACTCCACTTGTACTATAGACATATACAAGATTTTCAAGAATTTTTTTAGTTAAATGTAAATAATTTCAGCAATAATTAATATGCCATAATGTATTTCAGGATAATACATTGTTTAGGATTTCAATATTTTCAATGTGCTAAAGTGTAGCTTAATATTCAAACAGGCTGGCTGTCCTACCTTTTGTGTCTTGATGTCTCTACATAATATACTTTGTTCACTATAGATTTTTTTTCTTTTTCAACTTTTATTTTCTCTCTACTTCTAAGGTGGTAAAAATTAAAGATACACATGCTATGATACCGTATGGTGCATCAATTTTGCAAATCTTTCTCAAGTATTTGGATATACTTGCAATTTTTCTTATAGAAAATGAAGCTATTTATACTTTTAAATTCGGTAATATTCCAATTTTGTATACTAGCTAAATTATAATGTATTTTATGTTCGCTTAGTAAAAGAAGGAAAATAAAATTACATATATGTAAGTTCCCCATGATATTTAACTTTTTTTCTTGGGTTCCCTCCCATGACTTCAACATTTTTTGAAAATTTACTCCTTTGTCCCCAAGTGCTTTTGTACCAGTCGTGCATACTTCCAGTATCAGGGAGTCTGCAGGGAGATAAGCTGTAAGAACAAGGAGATCCTGCATCTGTAAACACTTTTGCTATTAAAGATGAACACCCATCCCTTTCTTCTTGTGTGATTAGGGCAGATCTGCATTTAAACATGCTATTGTCATATTTGGTTTGTGTCTAAGGGTAAGTTAGTTGTTATTTCATTTCTACACACACACACACACATTCCCTGCGCATGACCAGTCCCAGAGTGACTTGCCATATGGTAAGCTATAGCTTAAGTAAGTGACGTCTTGTCAAAACCTGAGCTGAGAATCCACTTTTTGGGCTATGCTGTCGTGTCAACAAAAGACTATAGAGAGATGTTTTTCTCAGAAGCTGGATAAAAAAGAAAAAGAAAACCTGTGTGTGGCCATCCTTGAATATGATAGAGTAGTTGGGAACACTGACTGCTATACTCAGGAGTTCAACATGCATAGGTGTCCACGATTCCCCCCTCCTCAGTCATTCTTAATAGCAGTTGGGGTACATGACTGGCTTGCTATGGGTCACCATTGGCACACTCTTAAAGAGCTTTTAATGCACTTTAGTTAGTTATGTAGACAGTTTCTTATGACCTAATTCTGAATTTAATGTAGTGTACCTAAGGGACAAACTATTTTAAAGTGGTGCTACTTCTCCCAAGCCCTGGGGTCCCAGGACATAAATCAGGTGCTGTGAAAGTTCCAGATTAATGACTTTTATTATTGCAATTTTTATTTGTTGGCCTGGCTTTTAATGAGATTCTTTGGGATTAGGGAGAGCTATGGTAATCCTAAATGAAAGTTACTTATAATTCTAGATTTAAGGTTTTGGATGTTCTCATCTTTAAAAATGTACTTTTTAAAAGGCAGCTGGAAGAAAAAATGAAGAGTGGTTGTTTCTTTTTTTTGTTAATGATGAAGTCATCCAAGTAATTGGATTTAAGCTACAGAAAAGTAGATCTTCCAGGAAGATAGTTCTTCAGCCTTTCCCCCCTGTATTTCACCTTGGTAACTTGTTTCATTTCTCCCAGACTTCTAAGAATTTGAAAAATAGTGCCCTTTGTTACAGAACTTGCAATGATCCACTGTTTCATTTGAAGTCTCTGGAGATCAATTATACAGCATTTATCATAAGTTCTCTGCTGTTGTATGTTTGCACTATAAGCCCTGTCCCTTAAGGAATTCTCTGTGTGTGTAGATAACAAGTTGCTGCTCTTGAATGTAACTCGGAACCTTGTGCCTTTTCTGTTTCGTGTTTCGTATATGAAACCATGTAGGTTGGAGGAAGTTTGCATGGTGGGAAGCAAATAAATTATTTTTGTAAGTTCCATTGTGTCTAATAGAGAGCTTCTAGTA